>NC_034191.2:80263322-80290013 GCF_002021735.2 Oncorhynchus kisutch
CACAGTCCTATCATAACAAGAGCTCAGTACGGTTATCCCCTATCTATCTCACCACTTCAGTCCACAGTCCTATCATAACAAGAGCTCAGTACGGTTATCACCTATCCATCCCACCACTTCAGTCCACAGTCCTATCATAACAAGAGCTCAGTACGGTTATCACCTATCCATCCCACCACTTCAGTCCTATCATAACAAGAGCTCAGTACGGTTATCCCCTATCTATCTCACCACTTCAGTCCACAGTCCTATCATAACAAGAGCTCAGTACAGTTATCCCCTATCTATCCCACCACTTCAGTCCTATCATAACAAGAGCCCAGTACACTTATCACCTATCTATCTCACCACTTCAGTCCACAGTCCTATCATAACAAGCACAATCAGAAAAAAAGGCATCATATGAATTTCATTTTCAACTACAGAAATTCAAAAGGTGGGACACTAGAAGAACACAATCATTTTTTCAAAATTGTAAATAAAAACACTACTTCATACAAAAATGTACGCTGTACAATAGTTTTTGTTATAGCGCTTGTAGAGAAGATAATAAAACCTATTTAAAACCTATTTGTTTTTTTCTTTTTCATTCCTGAAAGCTGAACGTTTCCTAAATTCATTAAAATGGTACTCTATACGGCTCGGAGTCTAGGAACTGACCGAGGGGTAACATTTAAAAATAAAAAACCTACCAACTCAGTCCAGATCAGACATCTCTATCCCAAGATGCAATGGTATTATCATGTCAATTACATTAGCTTTAAAATACACACGGTTGGTTTGTGCTGCAAGCTAGTGAAATGCCCACACAACAAGTTCTGAACAACGTTTCCAAGTAAGTGAACATGAACAATAAAAATACCCCAATGAAACATGGATCTACACAGTGTTGGACTGGGATTCAATCCGATCGTGCTTGTAGACAATGCGGCTTTTAAAGCCAATGCTACCTCATTGGTGAGATCGAATTCGACAATCGCACGGCTGCAGATTGAATCCCAGGCCTTGATTCAGAGGGAAACCGCTGTGTTGAATTGTGACTGAAATCACACTATTTCATACTATACTGAGTGTAAATAGAGAGAGAGAGAGAGAGAGAGAGAGAGAGAGAGAGAGAGAGAGAGAAAGAGAGAGAGACAGAGAGAGAGAGAGAGGAAGAGAGAGAGAGGAAGAGAGAGAGAGAGAGACAGAGAGAGCCAGAGAGACAGAGAGAGAGAGAGAGAGAGAGAGAGAGAGAGAGAGAGAGAGAGAGAGAGAGAGAGAGAGAGAGAGACAGAGAGAGAGAGAGAGAGAGAGAGAGAGAGAGAGAGAGAGAGAGACAGAGAGAGAGAGAGAGCGAGAGAGACAGAGAGAGAGAGAGAGAGAGAGAGAGAGTACGAGGAAGAAACATCACTGACTGAACACAATGATCATTGACACTTGACATCCATGCTTTTGGTCTTGAACAAAACAAGTTATATCACAAAATCTAATTTTCATCTACATGTTTGTTTGTTAGTTTTATTGGTTCAAAAACAAGCTCAACACATCGTCACCATCATCGTTGCTCGATTAGCCTTTTGACTTCAATGAAAACATCATCACCTTTGTACCGACAGTATTAAACAAATATTATATAGGAAGGGATCGTCCAGTCATTGCAATTTTGCACACGTTAAAAAGACTTCCTCTGTACACGATTGTCTCGGGAATCATTGTACATTAAGTTTCTTAATTATTTTTTACATGATTGGAAAATCCCTTTTTAGTTTTGTTTATTTTAGTTCTTCATCATCATCGTCTGTCTTCCTCCTCGTTCGTCTTGGTGTGGTATAGTGTGGATGGTCTTCCTCCTCCTTCATCTTGGTGTGGTATAGTGTGGATGGTCTTCCTCCTCGTTCGTCTTGTGTGGTATAGTGTGGATGGTCTTCCTCCTCGTTCGTCTTGGTGTGGTATAGTGTGGATGGTCTTCCTCCTCCTTCGTCTTGGTGTGGTATAGTGTGGATGGTCTTCCTCCTCCTTCGTCTTGGTGTGGTATAGTGTGGATGGTCTTCCTCCTCCTTCGTCTTGGTGTGGTATAGTGTGGATGGTCTTCCTCCTCGTTCGTCTTGGTGTGGTATAGTGTGGATGGTCTTCCTCCTCCTTCGTCTTGGTGTGGTATAGTGTGGATGGTCTTCCTCCTCCTTCGTCTTGGTGTGGTATAGTGTGGATGGTCTTCCTCCTCGTTCGTCTTGGTGTGGTATAGTGTGGATTGTCTTCCTCCTCCCTCGTCTTGGTGTGGTATAGACTCACAAAGTCTCAGTTCACAAATAATAAGAAGCACAGGACTCTCAGGCTGAGGCCAAGCCAGACAGGACTCCCAGGCTGAGGCCAAGCCAGACAGGACTCCCAGAATGAGGCCAATCCATACAAGTTAGAACAACAAGAGCCCCTCTGTCTCTATATACCACGGAGAGAGAGAGAGAGAGAGAGAGAGAGACAAAGAGAAAGAGAGAGAGAGAGAGAGAGAGAGAGAGAGAGAGAGAGAGAGATAGAAGAGAGAAAAAGAGAGAGAATCAGAAAGAACGAGAGATTTCGATGGAGAGTTTGTTGTTGCCCTCAGTCGGGGGGTTTGGTGCGACTTGTAGTGTAGCTGAGCTCTGTGACCTGGTCAGTCCAGGCAACTCCAGGCTTCAGCGTTAGTCGTTAGTGTCAGACTCCCGGCCAGGAGGGAGGGCGGCACAGACAGACAGATAGACGAGGCCATAAAAGACTGCAGCTGCAACTCCGTAAATTATTCACTCTTCTCCACTCCATCAGAACAGAAAAAATTAAAACAGTTCATTATTAAGACGAATTGTGTCCGTATGTCAACACGGTGTCAACCCGGTGTCAACACGGTGTCAACACGGTGTCAACCCGGTGTCAACACGGTGTCAACACGGTGTCAACCCGGTGTCAACACGGTGTCAACACGGTGTCAACCCGGTGTCAACACGGTGTCAACCCGGTGTCAACCCGGTGTCAACACGGTGTCAACACGGTGTCAACCCGGTGTCAACCCGGTGTCAACCCGGTGTCAAGCCGGTGTCAAGCCGGTGTCAACACAGTGTCACTGCTCAGTTTCTCTTTCTTTAAGCTTATTTTCTTCTCTCTAGTGGTAGTTTGGGGAGGACACGCCAGGAGAGAGGAAGAGGAGGACACGCCAGGAGAGAGGACGAGGAGGACACGCCAGGAGAGAGGAAGAGGAGGTCACGCCAGGAGAGAGGAAGAGGAGGACACGCCAGGAGAGAGGAAGAGGAGGACACGCCAGGAGAGAGGAAGATGAGGACATGACAGGAGAGAGGAAGAGGAGGACATGACAGGAGAGAGGAAGAGGAGGACATGACAGGAGAGAGGAAGAGGAGGACATGACAGGAGGGAGGAAGAGGAGGACACGCGGAAGGCAAGCGGGCGTCACAGGGCCTATTCTGGGCTGGGGGGGTCACTAGGTGTGGGACTGAAGTGGCGCTGGTGAAAGTTGAAAGGTTGCAGTGTGAAGTGGAGAAGTAGGGCCTGGTAGAGTGGTTAAGATATGTGGAGGGCTTGGGTCAGGTAGGTATAGAGGCATTTTGAGGCCGGTAGGGCCCAGGTGGTAGCTGTGTAAGATAGGTAGGTGGTAGGTTGTAGCTGTGTAGAGTAGGTAGGTGGTAGCTGTATAGAGTAGGTAGGTGGAGGTGGTAGCTGTGTAGAGCAGATAGGTGGTAGCTGTGTAGGGTAATTAGGTGGTAGCTGTGTAGGGTAGGTAGGTGGTAGCTGTGTAGAGTAGGTAGGTGGTAGCTGAGTAAGGTAGGTTGGTGGTAGCTGTGTAGGGTAGGGAGGTGGTAGCTGTGTAGGGTAGGTAGGTGGTAGCTGTGTAGGGACCGGTAGGGGCCAGTAGGTGTAGGGGCCGGTAGGGGCCAGTAGGTTGATGTAGGCGCAGATAGGGGCAAGTAGGTTGATGTAGGGGCCGGTAGGGGCCAGCAGGTATGTAGGGGCCAGTAGGTTGATGTAGAGACCGGTAGGGGCCAGTAGTGTAGGGGCCGGTAGGGGCCAGTAGGTTGATGTAGAGACCGGTAGGGGCCAGCAGGTTGATGTAGAGACCGGTAGGGGCCAGCAGGTTGATGTAGGGGCCGGTAGGGGCCAGCAGGTTGATGTAGAGACCGGTAGGGGCCAGCAGGTTGATGTAGGGGTTGGTTGGTTGATGCAGGGGCCAGTAGGTTGATGTAGAGACCGGTAGGGGCCAGCCGGTTGATGTAGGGACCGGTAGGGGCCAGTAGGTTGATGTAGGGGCAGATAGGGGCCAGTAGGTTGATGTAGGGGCGGGTAGGGGCCAGCAGGTATGTAGGGGCCAGTAGGTTGATGTAGAGACCGGTAGGGGCCAGTAGGTGTAGGGGCCGGTAGGGACCAGTAGGTTGATGTAGAGACCGGTAGGGGCCAGCAGGTTGAAGTAGAGACCGGTAGGGGCCAGTAGGTTGATGTAGGGGCCAGTAGGTTGATGTAGGGGCCAGTAGGTTGATGTAGGGACTGGTAGGGGCCAGCAGGTTGATGTAGAGACCAGTAGGGGTCAGCAGGTTGATGTAGAGACTGGTAGGGGCCAGCAGTTTGATGTAGGGACTGGTAGGGGCCAGCAAGTTAATATAGAGACTGGTAAGGGCCAGTAGGTTGATGTAGGGGCCGGTTGGGGCCAGCAGGTTGATGTAGAGACCGTTAGGGGCCAGTAGGTTGATGTAGGGGCCAGTAGGTTGATGTAGGGGACAGCAGGGTGATGTAGAGACCGGTAGGGGCCAGCAGGTTGATGTAGGCACTGGTAGGGGTCAGCATGTTGATGTAGAGACCGGTAGGGACCAGTAGGTAGTTGTAGGGGCCAGTAGGTTGATGTAGAGACCGGAAGGGGCCAGCAGGTTGATGTAGGGGCCAGTAGGTTGATGTGGAGACCGGTAGGGGCCAGCAGGTTGATGTAGAGACCGGTAGGGGCCAGCAGGTTGATGTAGAGACCGGTAGGGGCCAGTAGGTTGATGTAGGGGCCAGTAGGTTGATGTAGAGACCGGTAGGGGCCAGCAGGTTGATGTAGGGGCCAGTAGGTTGATGTAGGGGCCGGTAGGGGCCAGCAGGTTGATGTAGAGACCGGTAGGGGCCAGTAGGTGTAGGGGCCGGTATGGGCCAGTTTCGGGGTTGGGCGGTGTAGTGCCAGGCGGTAGCTACAAGTACTCTAGGTCCAGAGCATGGTGGAGGGCCATGAGGTCAGAGTGGCTGGAGATTCTCCAGAACGGCATGTTGTGCTGCGGAGGGGAAAAAGGGATGTTACAAGAGGTATCTCAAACATTTTAGCTGTTCAGGAAATTGTAAAAAACGTCCATATTTTACTATTAAGGAACATTATATCACAAGAAGCATATTTGACTACATTTTCTTGCTAGAGACATGGCATCTTACGGAAAAGCAGGGGAGGGGAAAGGAACAAGACTGCAACAATAGTTGACCAAGATCCACTATCCTGGCAATAACACAGCCGTGATGGTTCAATATATATATTGAATGGTACTACTGGTACTATAACTAATGATGGTACTACTGGTACTATATCTAATGATGGTACTATATCTAATGATGGTACTATAACTAATGATGGTACAATAACTAATGATGGTAATATAACTAATGATGGTACTATATCTAATGATGGTACTACTGGTACTAATGATGGTACTACTGGTACTATATCTAATGATGGTACTATATCTAATGATGGTACTATATCTAATGATGGTACTACACCTAATGATGGTATTATATCTAATGATGGTAGTATAACTAATGATGGTACTACATCTAATGATGGTACAATAACTAATGATGGTACTATATCTAATGATGGTACTATATCTAATGATGGTACTACTGGTACTATATCTAATGATGGTACTATATCTAATGATGGTACTACTGGTAATTTATCTAATGATGGTTTTACTGGTACTATATCTAATGATGGTACTACTGGTAATTTATCTAATGATGGTACTACTGGTACTATATCTAATGATGGTACTATATCTAATGATGGTACTACTGGTACTAATGATGGTACTATATCTAATGATGGTACTATATCTAATGATGGTACTATATCTAATGATGGTACTATTTGACTATATCTAATGATGGTACTATAACTACTGATGGTACTATAACTACTGATGGTACTATAACTACTGATGGTACTATAACTACTGATGGTACTATATCTACTGATGGTACTATAACTACTGATGGTACTATAACTACTGATGGTACTATAACTACTGATGGTACTATAACTACTGATGGTACTATAACTACTGATGGTACTATAACTAATGATGGTAATATATCTACTGATGGTACTATAACTAATGATGGTACTATAACTACTGATGGTACTATAACTACTGATGGTACTATAACTACTGATGGTACTATAACTACTGATGGTACTATATCTAATGATGGTACTATAACTACTGATGGTACTATAACTACTGATGGTACTATAACTACTGATGGTACTATAACTACTGATGGTACTATAACTACTGATGGTACTATATCTAATGATGGTACTATATCTAATGATGGTACTATAACTACTGATGGTACTATAACTACTGATGGTACTATAACTACTGATGGTACTATAACTACTGATGGTACTATAACTACTGATGGTACTCTGCTTCAAACTAACAAAACAAAATTCAATGGTAGTTAATGTTCTTTGAACTAAATAAAATATAACTAAAAACACCTAATGCTGAATTTGACTGCTATAGAGAGACAGCCCAGCTAATCAGACATTGTTCCCATGCAAGTAGCAGAGAGGGAGAAACATGAGTCGGAGAGAATGAAAGGGTCTTGTCAGGTAGAGTCCTCGACCTCCCTCCCTCCCCCCTGTGGTCCATTACCTCTGTCTTATCAAAGCTTTCTCTCAAAGTTCTCTCTCTCCCAGGCGTATGTTCCACTTAGAAGCCCCCTCTCTCCCTCCCTCCCCCTCTCAGAGTTCTCTCCCTCCCTCTCTCCCTCCCTCCCCCTCTCAGAGTTCTCTCCCTCTCTCCCTCCCTCCCCCTCTCAGAGTTCCCTCCCTCTCTCCCTCCCTCCCCCTCTCAAAGTTCTCTCTCTCCCAGGCATATGTTCCACTTAGAAGCCCCCTCCCTCTCTCCCTCCCTCCCCCTCTCAGAGTTCTCTCCCTCTCTCCCTCCCTCCCCCTCTCAGAGTTCCCTCCCTCTCTCCCTCCCTCCCCCTCTCAGAGTTCCCTCCCTCCCCCTCTCAGAGTTCCCTCCCTCCCTCCCCCTCTCAGAGTTCCCTCCATCCCCCTCTCAGAGTTCCCTCCCTCCCCCTCTCAGAGTTCCCTCCCTCCCTCCCCCTCTCAGAGAGCCCTCCCTCTCCCTCTCAGAGTTTTCTCCCTCCCCCTCTCAGAGTTCCCTCCCTCCCCCTCTCAGAGTTCCTCCCTCCCCTCTCAGAGTTCCCTCCCTCCCCCTCTCAGAGTTCCCTCCCTCCCCCTCTCAGAGTTCCCTCCCTCCCTCCCCCTCTCAGAGTTCCCTCCATCCCCCTCTCAGAGTTTTCTCCCTCCCCCTCTCAGAGTTCCCTCCCTCCCCCTCTCAGAGTTCCCTCCCTCCCCTCTCAGAGTTCCCTCCCTCCCCCTCTCAGAGTTCCCTCCCTCCCCCTCTCAGAGTTTTTCTCCCTCCCCCTCTCAGAGTTCCCTCCCTCCCCCTCTCAGAGTTTTCTCCCTCCCCTCAGAGTTCTCTCCCTCCCCCTCTCAGAGTTCCCTCCCTCCCCCTCTCAGAGTTCCCTCCCTCCCCCTCTCAGAGTTCCCTCCCTCCCCCTCTCAGAGTTCTCTCTCTCCCTCCCCCTCCTCAGAGTTCCCTCCCTCCCCCTCTCAGAGTTCCCTCCCTCCCCTCTCAGAGTTCCCTCCCGCCCCCTCTCAGAGTTACCTCCCTCCCCCTCTCAGAGTTCTCTCTCTCCCTCCCCCTCTCAGAGTTCCCTCTCTCCCCCTCTCAGAGTTCCCTCCCTCCCCCTCTCAGAGTTCCCTCCCTCCCCCCTCTCAGAGTTCTCTCTCTCCCTCCCCCTCTCAGAGTTCCCTCCCTCCCCCTCTCAGAGTTCCCTCCCTCCCCCTCTCAGAGTTCCCTCCCTCCCTCGCCCTCTCAGAGTTCCCTCCCTCCCTCCCCCTCTCAGAGTTCCTCTCTCCCTCCCCCTCTCAGAGTTCCCTCCCTCCCCCTCTCAGAGTTCCCTCCCTCCCTCGCCCTCTCAGAGTTCCCTCCCTCCCCCTCTCAGAGTTCCCTCCCTCCCCCTCTCAGAGTTCTCTCTCTCCCTCCCCCTCTCAGAGTTCCCTCCCTCCCCCTCTCAGAGTTCCCTCCCTCCCTCGCCCTCTCAGAGTTCCCTCCCTCCCCCTCTCAGAGTTCCCTCCCTCCCTCGCCCTCTCTGAGTTCCCTCCCTCCCTCCCCCTCTCAGAGTTCCCTCCCTCCCTCGCCCTCTCAGAGTTCCCTCCCTCCCCCTCTCAGAGTTCCCTCCCTCCCCCTCTCAGAGTTCCCTCCCTCCCTCGCCCTCTCAGAGTTCCCTCCCCCCCCTCCCCCTCTCAGAGTTTCCTCTCTCCCTCCCCCTCTCAGAGTTCCCTCCCTCCCCCTCTCAGAGTTCCCTCCCTCCCCCTCTCAGAGTTCCCTCCCTCCCTCGCCCTCTCAGAGTTCCCTCCCTCCCCGTCTCAGAGTTCCCTCCCTCCCCCTCTCAGAGTTCTCTCTCTCCCTCCCCCTCTCAGAGTTCCCTCCCTCCCTCCCCCTCTCAGAGTTCCCTCCCTCCCCCCTCTCAGAGTTCCCTCCCTCCCTCGCCCTCTCAGAGTTCCCTCCCTCCCTCCCCCTCTCAGAGTTCCCTCCCTCCCTCGCCCTCTCAGAGTTCCCTCCTTCCCCCTCTCAGAGTTCCCTCCCTCCCCCTCTCAGAGTGCCCTCCCTCCCTCCCCCTCTCAGAGTTCCCTCTCTCCCTCCCTCTCTCAGAGTTCTCTCTCTCCCCCTCTCAGAGTGCCCTCCCTCCCTCCCCCTCTCAGAGTTCCCTCCCTCCCCCTCTCAGAGTGCCCTCCCTCCCTCCCCTCTCAGAGTTCCCTCTCTCCCTCCCCCTCTCAGAATTCTCTCTCTCCCAGGCGTATGTTCCACTTAGAATGTTTCCAGTGACCCTTAAAAAGCTCTTTGCTTTTTGTTTTGTAAATTGTCTTTGCTTTCAAGTTTAAAGGCTGGAGATGGTATCTTCCTCTCTGTCTCTCTCAATTTTCAATTCAATTGAAGGGCTTTATTGGCATGGGAAAACGTACAGTATGTTAACATTGCCAAATCAAATGAAGTAGATAGATAATAAATAAGAAAAAGTCAAACGAACAATAAAAATGTACAGTAAATATTACACCCACAAAAGTTCCAAAAGAATAAAGACATTTCAAATGTCATATGATGTGCAAATAGTTCAAGTACAAACGTGGAAGTAAATATAAATACATATGAGTTGCATTTACATTTAAAATGGTGTTTGTTCTTCACTGGTTGCCCTTTTCTTGTGGCAACAGATCACAAGTCTTGCTGCTGTGATGTCACACACTGGAATTTGTTTTGTTTAAAAAAAAAATGTGGATCTGTGTAATCTGAGGGAAATATGTGTCTCTAATATGGTCATACATTTGGGAGGAGGTTATGATGTGCAGCTCAGTTTCCACCTAATTTTGATGGCAGTGTGGACATAGCCTGTCTTCTCCCGAGAGCCAGGTCTGCCTATGGCCTTTCTCAATAGCAAGGCAATGCTCACTGAGTCTGTACATAGTCAAAGCTTTCCTTAAGTTTGGGTCAGATACAGTGGTCAGTGTGTACTCTCTGCCAAATAGCATTCTAGTTTGCTCAGTTATTTTGTTAATTCTTTCCAATGTATAAAATAATTATATTTTTGTTTTCTCATGATTTGGTTGGGTCTAATTGTGTTGCTGTCCCTAGGCTCTGTGGGGTCTGTTTGTGTTTGTGAACAGAGCCCCAGGACCAGCTTGCTTAGGGGACTCTTCTCCAGGTTCATCTCTCTGTAGGTGATGGCTTTGTTATGGAAGGTTTGGGAATCACTTCAATTCAGGTGGTTGTAGAATTGAATGTCTCTTTCTCTGATTATGATAAATAGCAGGTATCAGCCTAATTCTGCTCTGCATGCATTATTTGGTGTTTTACGTTGCACACAGAGGATATTTTTGCAGAATTCTGCATGCAGAGTCTCAATATGGAGTTTGTCCCATTTTGTGAATTCTTGGTTGGTAAGCGGATCCCAGACCTCACAACCATAAAGGGCAATGGGTTCTATGACTGATTCAAGTATTTTTAGCCAGATCCTAATTGGTATGTTGAAATTTATGTTCCTTTTGATGACATAGAAGGCCCTTCTTTACCCTGCAGTAGTTTATATGTCGGGGGGCTAGGGTCAGTCTGTTATATCTGCAGTATTTCTCCTGTCTTGTCCAGTGTCCTGCAGCTTAAGCTGCATCCGTGTCTCACCCCACGGCCCCATGGAAAGAAATGTGTGTGTTTTTGACAATATTAACCGTACTCTTGTTGTTTGTGTACATGGATTTGAAGGAAGCACAGTGATGCCGAAACATTGGTGATTTACCCAATAAATTACCTGGAGTTTATATTTGGAGTGTGGGACTCTCTTCATCTTTAGAGCTTATAGTTGTATTTTCCCCCCCCAACACCACTTTCCATCAGTTTGTATAGCAGACCCTCATGCCAAATTGAGACAAAGGCATTTTTTTTAATCAACAAAGCATGAGAATACTTTTTCTTTGTTTTGTTTTGTTTTGTTTGTTTGTCAATTAGGGTGTGCAGGGTGATTACGTGGTCTGTCATACGGTAATTTGGTAAAAAATTAAAAAATTTAAAAATGACATTTGCTCAGTACATTGTTTTCATTGAGGAAATGTACGAGTCTGCTGTTAATGATAATGCAGAGGATTTTACCAAGGTTGCTGTTGACGCATATCCCACGGTGGTTATTGGGGTCAAATGTGTCTCCACTTTTGTGGATTGGGGTGGTTAGTCATTGGTGACAAATATTGGGGAAAATGCCAGACTTATATATTTCTTATATATTTGGTCTATATTTTATAATTTCATCGACACCACGAGAGAGAGAGAGAGATAGAGGTAGAGAGAGCGAGAGAGAAGGAGAGAGAGAGAGAGAGAGAGAGGTAGAGAGAGAGACAGAGAGAGGTAGAGGTAGAGAGAGAGACAGAGAGAGAGGTAGAGGTAGAGAGAGCGAGAGAAGGAGAGAGAGAGAGGGAGAGAGAGAGAGAGAGGTAGAGGTAGAGAGAGCGAGAGAGAAGGAGAGAGAGAGAGGGAGAGAGAGGGAGAGGTAGAGAGAGTAAGAGAGAGGAAGTCTAACAACCTGAGTATTGTGATCTAGCTGCGTTGTGAAGTGCATCAAAAGCGTTTCACCCAGCAGCCTTTCTTGTTCTCTCTAACAGGGTTGTCATTGCAGTAAATATCCTAATCTCATCAACAAAGATTTAAGCTGTGTGTTCTATTTCTGCTCTGCTGTAAACCTGAAAGGATCTGTCTAGCGTTACGCTGCTTAGGGCCATGGGTAAGAATATTTTTCTCACCTGTACACGCTCTCTATTTCTCTCCCTCTACTTTCTCTCTCCTTCTATCTCTTTTCCCCTGCTCTCTCTCTCTTTCTCTCTCTCTCTCTATATCTCTCTACCCCTGCTCTCTCTCTCGTTATATCTCTCCCTATCTCTCTCCCTCGTTATCTCTCTCTCTCGTTATCTCTCCCCCTCTCTCTCCCCCTCTCTCTCTCTCTCTCTCTCTCTCTCTCTCTCTCTCTCTCTCTCTCTCTCTCTTAACAGCCACCCTAAGACCCATTCACGGCCACCCTAAGACTCTCTCTCTCTCTCTCTCTCTCCCTATCCACCCTAAGACCCATTCAAGGCCACCCTAAGACCCATTCACAGCCACCCTAAGACCCATTCACAGACACCCTAAGACCCATTCACAGCCACCCTAAGACCCATTCACAGCCACCCTAAGACCCATTCACAGCCACCCTATGACCCATTCACAGCCACCCTAAGACCCATTCACAGCCACCCTAAGACCCATTCACCCTAAGACCCATTCACAGCCACCCTGAGACCCATTCACAGCCACCCTAAGACCCATTCACAGCCACCCTAAGACCCATTCACAGCCACCCTAAGACCAATTCACAGCCACCCTAAGACCCATTCACAGCCACCCTAAGACCCATTCACAGCCACCCTAAGACCCATTCAAGGCCACCCTAAGACCCATTCACAGCCACCCTAAGACCCATTCACAGCCACCCTAAGACCCATTCACCCTAAGACCCATTTACGGCCACCCTAAGACCCATTCACGGCCACCCTAAGACCCATTCACCCTAAGACCCATTCACAGCCACCCTAAGACCCATTCACAGCCACCCTAAGACCCATTCACAGCCACCCTAAGACCCATTCACAGCCACCCTAAGACCAATTCACAGCCACCCTAAGACCCATTCACAGCCACCCTAAGACCCATTCACAGCCACCCTAAGACCCATTCAAGGCCACCCTAAGACCCATTCACAGCCACCCTAAGACCCATTCACAGCCACCCTAAGACCCATTCACCCTAAGACCCATTTACGGCCACCCTAAGACCCCATTCACGGCCACCCTAAGACCCATTAACAGCCACCCTAAGACCCATTCACAGCCACCCTAAGACCCATTCACAGCCACCCTAAGACCCATTCACCCTAAGACCCATTCACAGCCACCCTAAGACCCATTAACAGCCACCCTAAGACCCATTAACAGCCACCCTAAGACCCATTCACAGCCATCCTAAGACCCATTCACGGCCACCCTAAGACCCATTCACCCTAAGACCCATTCACGGCCACCCTAAGACCCATTCACCCTAAGACCCATTCACGGCCACCCTAAGACCCATTCACCCTAAGACCCATTCACAGCCACCCTAAGACCCATTCACAGTCACCCTAAGACCCATTCACCCTAAGACCCATTAACAGCCACCCTAAGACCCATTCACAGCCACCCTAAGACCCATTCACAGCCACCCTAAGACCCATTCACCCTAAGACCCATTCACGGCCACCCTAAGACCCATTCACCCTAAGACCCATTCACGGCCACCCTAAGACCCATTCACCCTAAGACCCATTCACAGCCACCCTAAGACCCATTCACAGCCACCCTAAGACCCAATGAAGGATTCAAACTCATGGAATTTCAATTCATGAATTGATGAGTTAAAATGGGGTTGACCCTAAAGCCGAATCATACTGTATCTTTATCTACTATAGATACTGATATCGTGTATCTATATCTACTATAGATACTGATATACTGTATCTATATCTACTATAGATACTGATATACTGTATCTATATCTACTATAGATACTTATATACTGTATCAATATCTACTATAGATACTGAGATAAAGTATCTATTTCTACTATAGATACTGATATACTGTATCTATATCTACTATAGATACTGATATACTGTGTCTATATCTACTATAGATACTGAGACACATATCTGGAGTACTTCTCCTGTCCTATTCGGTGTCCTGTGTGAATCTAAGTGTGCGTTCTCTAATTCTCTCCTTCTCTCTTTCTTTCTCTCTCTCGGAGGACCTGAGCCCTAGGACCATGCCCCAGGACTACCTGACATGATGACTCCTTGCTGTCCCCAGTCCACCTGGCCATGCTGCTGTTCCAGTTTCAACTGACCTGAGCCCTAGGACCATGCCCCAGGACTACCTGACATGATGACTCCTTGCTGTCCCCAGTCTACCTGGCCATGCTGCTGCTCCAGTTTCAACTTCCACCTGACTGTGCTGCTGCTCTAGTTTCAACTGTTCTGCCTTATTATTATTCGACCATGCTGGTCATTTATGAACATTGAACATCTTGACCATGTTCTGTTATAATCTCCACCCGGCACAGCCAGAAGAGGACTGGCCACCCCACATAGCCTGGTTCCTCTCTAGGTTTCTTCCTAGGTATTGGCCTTTCTAGGGAGTTTTTCCTAGCCACCGTGCTTCTACACCTGCATTGCTTGCTGTTTGGGGTTTTAGGCTGGGTTTCTGTACAGCACTTTGAGATATCAGCTGATGTACGAAGGGCTATATAAATAAATTTGATTTGATTTGATTTGATATACTGTATCTATATCTACTATAGATACTGATATACTGTATCTATATCTACTATAGATACTGATATACTGTATCTATATCTACTATAGATACTGATATACTGTATCTATTTCTACTATAGATACTGATATACTGTATCTATTTCTACTATAGATACTGATATACTGTATCTATATCTACTATAGATACTGATATACTGTATCTATATCTACTATAGATACTGATATACTGTATCTATATCTACTATAGATACTGATATACTGAATCTATATCTACTATAGATACTGATATACTGTATCTATTTCTACACTTTCCCTCTCTTACCTTTTTGAGCCTTGCTCCTCTTCCACTCCGTCTCCCACGACAACGTAAACAACTTTCCTCCCGAATCTCTGAATTACCCTCTCAAAACAGCTCTCCTTCCCTGTGGACAGACAGACAGGTTAGAGAGACAGACAGACAGGTTAGAGAGACAGACAGACAGACAGGTTAGAGAGATAGACAGACAGATAGACAGGTTAGAGAGACAGACAGACAGGTTAGAGAGACAGACAGACAGACAGGCTAGAGAGAAAGACAGACAGACAGGTTAGAGAGACAGACAGACAGGTTAGAGAGACAGACAGACAGGTTAGAGAGACAGACAGACAGACAGACAGGTTAGACAGACAGACAGACAGGTTAGAGAGACAGACAGACAGGTTAGAGAGACAGACAGACAGGTTAGAGAGACAGACAGATAGGTTAGAGAGACAGACAGACAGGTTAGAGAGACAGATAGACAGGTTAGAGAGACAGACAGACAGGTTAGAGAGACAGACAGACAGGTTAGAGAGACAGATAGACAGGTTAGAGAGACAGACAGACAGGTTAGAGAGACAGACAGACAGGTTAGAGAGACAGACAGACAGGTTAGAGAGACAGACAGACAGGTTAGACAGACAGACAGACAGACAGGTTAGAGAGACAGACAGGTTAGAGAGACAGACAGACAGGTTAGAGAGGCAGATAGACAGGTTAGAGAGACAGACAGACAGGTTAGAGAGACAGACAGACAGGTTAGAGAGACAGATAGACAGGTTAGAGAGACAGACAGACAGGTTAGAGAGACAGACAGACAGGTTAGAGAGACAGATAGACAGGTTAGAGAGACAGACAGACAGGTTAGAGAGACAGACAGACAGGTTAGACAGACAGACAGACAGACAGACAGACAGGTTAGAGAGACAGATAGACAGGTTAGAGAGACAAACAGACAGGTTAGAGAGACAGACAGACAGGTTAGAGAGACAGACAGGTTAGAGAGACAGACAGACAGGTTAGAGAGACAGACAGACATGTTAGAGAGACAGACAGACAGACAGACAGACAGACAGACAGACAGACAGACAGACAGACAGACCACAATAGTGCCCTATACACCCTACCCTATAGGGCCCTATACACCCTACCCTATAGGGCCATGGTGAAAACTAGAGCTATTTAGGGAATAGTGCCCTATACACCCTACCCTAAAACAGAGCAATGGAGAATTGTATACGGTACTACAGTATGTAGAAACAACACTGTGTTTGAGCGTAAACTGCCTTCAGGCTCCCTTTTAAAACATGATGCTTCACCATAGTATGACTCAGTGTAAACAGTAGAGTCCCAGCCAGGGCATTTGATACGATCAGCTCAGCAGATAAAGACAATGTGAGACACATTAAAGTGTTTCGTTCTCCTCCCCAGAAACTAAATCAGCATCACATGCTACAGTGTGTGGAAACAGCTTCACGTTACGGTCATCCCTGCATACTCTACTCTACAGACACAACCGTTGGCTGACTGACTGACTGGTTGGTTGACTGACTGGCTGACTGGCTGACTGGTTGGTTGGCTGACTGACTGGCTGACTGGTTGGTTGACTGACTGGCTGACTGGCTGACTGGTTGGTTGGCTGACTGACTGACTGGCTGACTGGTTGGTTGGCTGACTGACTGACTGGCTGGCTGACTGGCTGACTGGTTGACTGGTTGACTGGCTGACTGGTTGACTGACTGGCTGACTGGTTGGTTGGTTGACTGACTGGCTGACTGGTTGGTTGGTTGACTGACTGGCTGACTGGTTGGTTGGTTGGTTGGTTGGTTGGTTGACTGACTGACTGACTGGTTGGTTGACTGACTGGCTGACTGGTTGGTTGGCTGACTGACTGGCTGGCTGGTTGGTTGGCTGACTGGTTGGCTGACTGGTTGGTTGACTGACTGACTGACTGACTGACTGGCTAGCTGGTTGGTTGGCTGACTGGTTGGCTGACTGGTTGGTTGACTGACTGACTGACTGACTGGCTGACTGACTGGTTGGTTGACTGACTGGCTGACTGGTTGGTTGGCTGACTGACTGACTGACTGGTTGGCTGACTGACTGACTGGCTGACTGGTTGGTTGGCTGACTGACTGACTGGTTGGCTGACTGGTTGGTTGACTGACTGACTGACTGGCTGACTGGTTGGTTGCCTGACTGACTGGCTGACCGGTTGGTTGGTTGGTTGACTGACTGACTGACTGACTGGCTGACTGGTTGGTTGGTTGACTGACTGACTGGCTGGCTTACCGGTTGGTTGACTGGCTGAACGACTGGTTGGTTGGCTGACTGACTGACTGACTGGCTGACCAGTTGGTTGACTGACAGACTGACTGGCTGACTGACTGGCTGACCGGTTGGTTGATTGGCTGATCGACTGGTTGGTTGGCTGGCTGACTGACCGACTGGTTGGTTGGTTGGCTGGCTGACTGAATGACCGGTTGGTTGACTGGCTGATCGACTGGTTGGTTGGCTGACTGGTTGGCTGACTGGTTGGTTGGCTGACTGACTGACTGGCTGACCAGTTGGTTGACTGACAGACTGACTGGCTGACTGACTGGCTGACCGGTTGGTTGACTGGGCTGATCGACTGGTTGGTTGGCTGGCTGACTGACCGACTGGTTGGTTGGTTGGCTGGCTGACTGAATGACCGGTTGGTTGACTGGCTGATCGACTGGTTGGTTGGCTGACTGGTTGGCTGACTGGTTGGTTGGTTGGCTGACTGGTTGGCTGACTGACTGACTGGTTGGCTGACTGGTTGGCTGGCTGACTGGTTGGCTGACTGGTTGGTTGGCTGACTGACTGGCTGACTGAATGGCTGACTGACTGACTGGCTGGCTGAGTCTCCGGCTGTAAATGGTGCATACTCTTTGCTCCTTTTTTTAAACTAGAAACTAAAATGGTTCTTCAGCTGTCCCTATAGGAGAACCCTTTGAAGAACCCTTTTTGATTCCGGGTAGAACTCTTTTGGGTTCCATGTAGGACTGTTTCCACAGAGGGTTCTACATGGAACCCAAAACGGTTCTATGTGGAACCAAAAATGGTTCTCCCTGGAGCTAAAAAGGGTTATCCTACGGAGACAGCCGAAGAACCCTTTTGGAACCCTTTTTTCTAAGAGTGCAGGGATTGAAGGAGGCAGGAAGGAGGGAGGAAGGAGGGAGGAAGGAGGCAGGAAAGAGGGAGGAAGGAGGCAGAAGGAGGGAGGAAGGAGGGAGGAAGGAGGGAGTGCATTGGATGTAGAATGACATAAATGCGATGAAGTGGTTTCATATGCAGGGCCTGAGAGAGAGAAAGAAAGAGAATATGAGGGAGGGAGGGAGAGAGCGAGAGGAAGAGAATATGAGGGAGGGAGAGAGAGAGAGAGAGAGAGAGGAAGAGAATATGAGGAAGAGAGAGAGAGAGATGAAGAGAATATGAGGGAGAGAGAGAGAGAGGAAGAGAATATGAGGGAGAGAGAGAGAGAGAGAGAGAGAGAGGAAGAGAGAGAGAGAGGAAGAGAATATGAGGGAGAGAGAGAGAGCGAGGAAGAGAGAGAGAGTGAGGGAGAGAGAGAGAGAGAGAGAGAGGAAGAGAGAGAGAGAGAGAGAGAGAGAGAGAGAGAGAGAGAGAGAGAGAGAGAGAGAGAGAGAGAGAGAGAGAGAGAGGAAGAGAGTATGAGGGAGAGAGAGAGAGAGAGAGAGAAAGAGAGAGAGAGAGGAAGAGAGAGGAGAGAGAGAGAGAGAGGAAGAGAGAGAGAGAGAGAGAGAGAGAGAGAGAGGAAGAGAGAGAGAGAGAGGAAGAGAGAGAGTGAGGAAGAGGGAGAGAAAGAGAGAGAGGTAGAGAATATGAGGGAGAGAGAGAGGAAGAGAGAGAGAGAGAGAGGAACAGAGAGAGAGATAGAGGAAGAGAATATGAGGGAGGGAGAGAGAGAGAGATAGGAAACTTCTGTATTTGTAATGTTTACTGTTAATTTGCATTGTTTATTTCACTTTTGGATATTATCTACCTCACTTCCTTTGGCAATGTTAACACATGTTTCCCATGCCAATAAAGCGCCTTGAATTGAATTGAGAGAGATAGAGAGGGAAAGAAAGAGAGAGGATAGAGAGATGGAGTGAGAGGGAGAGGGAGAGGGAGAGAGAGGATGAGAGAGAAAGAAGAGAGAGAGAGAGAGAGAGAGAGAGAGAGAGAGAGAGAGAGAGAGAGAGAAAGAGAGAGGATAGAAAGAGAGAGAGAGAGACAGAGAGAGAGAGAAATAGAAAGAGAGAGAAGAGAAAGAGAGAGGATAGAGAGAGAGAGAGACAGAGAGAGAGAGAGAGAGATAGATAGAGAGATGGAGTGAGAGAATAAGAGAGATAACGAGGCCCTGCAACAGGAAAATGATTCTGTTTGATTAAAGTTCTTCCTTCAGAGAAAGACATTAACTCTCTCCAGCGTCCGGCCCCCTCTACAGCACAGACCAATCCCCCGGCCTCCTCAACGTCACGGACCAATCACACGCCATGTTTACACATATATTCATTAGGATGAGCATTCTGATGAGTCCTGTAACCCACTACAGGACCAGACAGACAGACAGACAGACAGTCAGACAGACGGATGGACGGACAAGACAGACAGACATAGACAGGTAGACAGACAAGATAGACAGATAGACAGACAACATGTCAATACAAACAGGGCAATAGAGAGACAAACATACAGGTAGACATTGAAAACAGAGAGGATAACTTATTTACCTATTTTGGTAGCACTATAAATATTGTCAATAGGAAACACTATCCCCAGTCCGTACAGCAGGACTTTAGCCAGGGCAGGTATGAGCTGGGTGGTGGTCACCAGGATATTCACACAGTTCGACCTGCAACACAGAGGAGGACGAGAAGAGAAGGATGAGAGGAGAGAAGAGAGGGATGAGAGGTATGAGAAGAGGGATGAGAAGACGTATGAGAAGAGGTATGAGAAGACGTATGAGAAGAGGGATGAGAAGACGTATGAGAAGAGGTATGAGAAGAGGTATGAGAAGAGGGATGAGAAGACGTATGAGAAGAGGTATGAGAAGATGTATGAGAAGAGGAATGAGAAGACGTATGAAAAGAGGGATGAGAAGACAAATGAGAAGAGGGATGAGAAGACATATGAGAAGAGGGATGAGAAGACGTATGAGAAGTGGGATGAGAAGACGTATGAGAAGAGGGATGAGAAGAGAGATGAGACAAGGAATGAGAAGAGGGATGAGAAGAGGTATGAGAAGAGGGATGAGAAGAGGGATGAGAAGAGAGATGAGAAGAGGGATGAGAAGAGAGATGAGAAGAGGGATGAGAAGAGGGATGAGAAGAGGTATGAGAAGAGAGATGAGATGAGGAATGAGAAGAGGTATGAGAAGAGGGATGAGAAGAGGGATGAGAAGAGGGATGAGAAGAGGTATGAGAAGACGTATGAAAAGAGGGATGAGAAGACGTATGAGAAGAGGGATGAGAAGACGTATGAGAAGAGGGATGAGAAGACATGAGAAGAGGGATGAGAAGACGTATGAGAAGAGGGATGAGAAGAGAGATGAGACGAGGAATGAGAAGAGGGATGAGAAGAGGTATGAGAAGAGGGATGAGAAGAGGGATGAGAAGTGAGATGAGAAGAGGGATGAGAAGAGAGATGAGAAGAGGGATGAGAAGAGGGATGAGAAGAGGTATGAGAAGAGAGATGAGATGAGGAATGAGAAGATGTATGAGAAGAGAGATGAGATGAGGAATGAGAAGACGTATGAGAAGAGGGATGAGAAGAGGGATGAGAAGAGGGATGAGAAGAGGTATGAGATGAGAGATGAGATGAGGAATGAGAAGACGTATGAGAAGAGGGATGAGAAGAGGGATGAGAAGAGAGACGATAGAGCGATGATTAAGAGAAGAGAGGGAGAGGATGACACCAATCCGTCTACAGAACTGCGTGGGAGGACAACATCAACACAGGAACAGCAGTCTAACGGGACAAATGGATTGGAGTTCAAGTCTTTTTTTAAAGGGTTTTACCATGCTATCTTTCTAAAGGGACAGATGAAGCCTATACCACCATCACTAAAGGCTACGCCTCAAAGGGCATCCTATTCCCTACATACTGTAGGGCCAACTGGTCAAAAGGAGTGCAATATGTAGAGGATAGGGTATGATTTGGGATACGGCTAAATAATCCTTGTGTTTTCTTTTGTTGGTGAATATACAGTTGTCTAATTTCCACCACATGCTGGTGGCGGGGACTGCTGGGTGGGAGTCCTACCTTGAGAGGATTCATGTGAGTGTGTGTGTGTGTGTGTGTGTGTGTGTGTGGGTCCTACCTTGAGTGGATTAATGTGAGTGCTTTCAGTGCCAGTGTTAACCAGGAGTCAGTCAAAGCTTCAATTTCTGCTCTCAATTGTAACCAGGCTTCTCGTTTGGCTGGGCCCAGCAGACCTGAGAGGAGAGGATACACGCGAAGAAACAATGTTTAGGTTGGAGCCACCTCTAAATACCTTGAGTCTCAGCAAGGCAGAGGTGTGTGTGTGTTCAGAGCGAGGCAGAGGTGGTGTGTGTGTGTTCAGAGCGAGGCAGAGGTGGTGTGCGTGTGTTCAGAGCGAGGCAGAGGTGGTGGTGTGTGTGTTCAGAGCGAGGCAGAGGTGGTGTGCGTGTGTTCAGAGCGAGGCAGAGGTGGTGTGTGTGTGTTCAGAGCGAGGCCGAGGTGGTGTGTGTGTGTGTTCAGAGCGAGGCAGAGGTGGTGTGTGTGTTCAGAGCGAGGCAGAGGTGGTGTGCGTGTGTTCAGAGCGAGGCAGAGGTGGTGTGTGTGTGTGTTCAGAGCGAGGCAGAGCAGTGTGTTATTGGGGATTACCTCCAACGTTATTTTTGTAGGTGGTGTAGATTTCTTTTACTTCGTCTGTAGCGGAAGGCCAGTTTTCTCATCCAGTCCACTCCTCCTCTCACGCCCGTGGCCAGGCACAGGTTGGCACTGGTCGCTGCCGCGTGGAACCCATCGAACCAAAGTTATATGTACTGCATGGGCACAGAGAGCAAGAGACAACGAGAGAGAGGGAGAGAGAACACAGAGAGAGAGAAAGAGAGAGAGAGAGAGAGAGAGAGAGAGAGAGAGGAGAGAGAGAGAGAGGGGGGAGGTGGAGGGAGAGAGAGAGAGAGAGAGAGAGAGAGAGAGAGAGAGAGAGAGAGAGAGAGAGAGAGAGAGAGAGAGAGAGAGAGAGAGAGAGAGAGGGAGAGAGAGAGAGAGAGAGAGAGAGAGAGAGGGGGGGAGGGGGAGGGAGAGAGAGAGAGGGGGGAGGGGGGAGAGAGAGAGAGAGAGAGAGGAGAGAGAGAGAGAGAGAGAGAGAGAGAGAGAGAGAGAGAGAGAGAGGGGGGAGGGGAGGAGAGAGAGAGAGAGAGAGAGAGAGAGAGAGAAGAGAGAGAGAGAGGGAGAGAGCGGGGGGGGGGGAAGTCAAGAAACAAATAAAAAAATATTAGTTCAAACTGGCACCACTGCTGACGCTAGGAAAAACAGTGAGATCCCAGGAACAGATCATTGTGATTGGTTGAGAACTGTAGTTTAGAACATTGTGATTGGTTTAGAACTGTAGTTTAGAACATTGTGATTGGTTTAGAACTGTACTTTAGATCATTGTGATTGGTTTAGAACTGTAGTTTAGAACATTGTGATTGGTTTAGAACTGTACTTTAGAAATTGTGATTGGTTTAGAACTGTACTTTAGAACATTGTGATTGGTTTAGAACTGTACTTTAGAACATTGTGATTGGTTTAGAACTGTACTTTAGAACATTGTGATTGGTTTAGAACTGTACTTTAGAACATTGTGATTGGTTTAGAACTGTACTTTAGAACATTGTGATTGGTTTAGAACTGAATCTACCTCAGATCCTGACCGTTGTCATCAGATGAGACGTCATCGATGTAACCTGGTCACACTCCTAAAACACAGAGAGGAGATACGTGGAGTAAATATAGATGCATAATACCACATTCACATGAACATTTCAAAATAATCCACATCATTATCTTCAAAGCAGTTCAAGTACACATTTTACCCTTATAATTTTGAAAGAGCAAAATAGCATTTTCTCTCAAGTTATATTTCCAAACACATGACAAGTTTTCATTTACTGAGGAACTCACTCTAATTGAAAATCTCTCTCTCCATCTCTCTCTCTCTCTCTCTCTCTCTCTCTCTCTCTCTCTCTCTCCTCGTCTCTGCTCACTCTCCTCTTCCCTCGCTCCCCTCACTCTTCTCTCTCCTCTCTCTCCTCTCTCTCTCTCTCTCTCTCTCTCTCTCTCTCTCTCTCTCTCTCCTCCTCTCCTCTCTCCTCTCTCTCCTCCCTCCCTCCCTCTCATCTCTCCCTCCCCCTCCCTCTCTCTCTCTCTCTCTCTCTCTCCTCCCTCACTCAATCAATCTCTCTCTCCATCATCACACCCTGATCCCCTAATCCAACCCCTCATCAGAGGATTCATTGATTAACCACGTGATGGGAGCAGACTGATCCCCTAATCCAACCCCTCATCAGATGATTAATTGATTAACCACGTGATGGGAGCAGACTGATCCCCTAATCCAACCCCTCATCAGATGATTAATTGATTAACCACGTGATGGGAGCAGACTGATCCCCTAATACAACCCCTCATCAGAGGATTAGTTAGCAGCCTGGAATGTCGAGGTTGAATGAATTAACCCTTTCAGTGAATAACGATATGCACTGCTCAAAAAATAAAGGGAACACTTAAACAACACAATGTAACTCCAAGTCAATCACACTTCTGTGAAATCAAACTGTCCACTTAGGAAGCAACACTGATTGACAATACATTTCACATGCTGTTGTGCAAATGGAATAGACAACAGGTGGAAATGATAGGCAATTAGTAAGACACCCCCAATAAAGGAGTGGTTCTGCAGGGGGTGACCACAGACCACTTCTCAGTTCCTATGCTTCCTGGCTGATGTTTTGGTCACTTTTGAATGCTGGCGGTGCTTTCACTCTAGTGGTAGCATGAGACGGAGTCTACAACCCACACAAGTGGCTCAGGTAGTGCAGCTCATCCAGGATGGCACATCAATGCTGCGAGCTGTGGCAAGAAGGTTTGCTGTGTCTGTCAGCGTGTCAGCGTGTCCAGAGCATGGAGGCGCTATCAGGAGACAGGCCAGTACATCAGGAGACGTGGAGGAGGACGTAAAAGGGGAACAACCCAGCAGCAGGACCGCTACCTCCGCCTTTGTGAAAGGAGGAGCAGGAGGAGCACTGCCAGAGCCCTGCAAAATGACCTCCAGCAGGCCACAAATGTGCATGTGTCTGCTCAAATGGTCAGAAACAGACTCCATGAGGGTGGTATGAGGGCCCGACGTCCACAGGTGGGGGTTGTGCTTACAGCCCAACACCGTGCAGGACATTTGGCATTTGCCAGAGAACACCAAGATTGGCAAATTCGCCACTGGCGCCCTGTGCTCTTCACAGATGAAAGCAGGTTCACACTGAGCACATGTGACAGACGTGACAGAGTCTGGAGACGCCGCGGAGAACGTTCTGCTGCCTGCAACATCCTCCAGCATGACCGGTTTTGGCGGTGGGTCAGTCATGGTGTGGGGTGGCATTTCTTTGGGGGGGCCGCACAGCCCTCCATGTGCTCGCCAGAGGTAGCCTGACTGCCATTAGTTACCGAGATGAGATCCTCAGACCCCTTGTGAGACCATATGCTGGTGCGGTTGGCCCTGGGTTCCTCCTAATGCAAGACAATGCTAGACCTCATGTGGCTGGAGTCTGTCAGCAGTTCCTGCAAGAGGAAGGCATTGATGCTATGGACTGGCCCGCCCGTTCCCCAGACCTGAATCCAATTGAGCACATCTGGGACATCATGTCTCGCTCCATCCACCAACGCCACATTGCACCACAGACTGTCCAGGAGTTGGCGGATGCTTTAGTCCAGGTCTGGGAGGAGATTCCTCAGGAGACCATCCGCCACCTCATCAGGAGCATGGCCAGGCGTTGTAGGGAGGTCATACAGGCACATGGAGGCCACACACACTACTGAGCCTCATGTTGACTTGTTTTAAGGACATTACATCAAAGTTGGATCAGCCTGTAGTATAGTTTTCCACTTTAATTTTGAGTGTGGCTCCAAATCCAGACCTCCATGGGTTGATAAATTTGATTTCCATTGATAATTTTTTGTGTGATTTGTTGTCAGCACATTCAACTATGTAAAGAAAAAAGTATTGAATAAGAATATGTCATTCATTCAGATCTAGGATGTTTTATTTTAATGTTCCCTTTATATTTTTGAGCAGTGTATATTAATTCAATGCAAACCTTATTTTATCAGAAAGTTGTCTCAAGTCACATTCTAGAAGAGATGAGGGGAGAGAATAGATAGGGGAGAGATGAGGAGGGGAGAGAATAGAGAGGGGAGAGAATAGAGAGGGGAGAGAATAGAGAGGGGTGAGAAGAGGAGTGGAGAGAAGAGGAGGGGAGAGAAGAGGAATGGAGAGAAGAAGAGGAGAGAGAAGAGGAGGGGAGGGAAGAGGAGTGGAGAGAAGAGGAGGGGAGAGAAGAGGAATGGAGAGAAGAAGAGGAGAGAGAAGAGGAGGAGAGAGAAGAGGAGGGGAGAGAAGAAGAGGAGAGAGAAGAGGAGGGGAGAGAAGAGGAGGGAGAGAAGAGGAGGGGAGAGAAGAGAAGAAGAGGAGAGAGAAGAGGAGAGAGAAGGGGAGGGGAGAGAAGAAGAGGAGAAAGAAGATGAGGGGAGAGAAGAGGAGGGGAGAGAAGAAGAGAGAGAAGAGGAGTGGAGAGAAAAGGAGGGGAGAGAATAGGAGGGGAGAGAATATAGAGGGGAGAGAAGAGGAGTGGAGAGAAGAAGAGGGGAGAGAAGAGGAGGGGAGAGAAGAGGAGTGGAGAGAAGAAGAGGAGAGAGAAGAGGAGGGGAGAAGAAGAGAAGAGGAGGAGAGAGAAGAGGAGGGGAGAGAGGAGGGAGAGAAGAGGAGGGGAGAGAAGAGGAGGAGAGAGAAGAGGAGGGGAGAGAGGAGGAGAGAGAAGAGGAGGGGAGAGAAGAGGAGGAGAGAGAAGAGGAGGGGAGAGAGGAGGAGAGAGAAGAGGAGGGGAGAGAATAGAGAGGGGAGAGAAGAGGAGGGGAGAGAAGAGGAGGGAGACGAGTGGAGAGAAGAAGAGAAACGTAGGGAGAATAAAGACATCCACGGTGTTAATGGACAGCGTGTGTCTGTTGGCACATTGGTGTCTGTCCGTGTGTGTATGTGTCTGTGTGTGTGTGTGTGTGTGTCTGTGTGTGTGTGCGTGTGTGTGTATGTGTGTGTGTCCGTGCATGCGTCTGTGTGTGTGTGCATGTGTCTGTGTATGTGTGTGTGTGCATGCGTCTGTGTATGTGTGTGTGTGTGCATGCGTCTGTGTATGTGTGTGTGTGTGTGCATGCATCTGTGTGTGTGTGTGTGTGTGTGTGCTCTGACTCGTCTTGGAGAGGGATTCTGCAGCTCTCTCTGATTCAGCCGCCCCTCAGTAACAGAATCCAGACGTTCTGCTAAATGCAACCTACTAGAAAAATTGAACCTGATGCTAACCGCCAATGAAATTATGACCTCTGATTACTACTGCGCCACACACCAGCACAGCCCCAGGGCTAGGGTCAGAGCACTGCACAGCCGAGAACTCTCTCTCTCTCTCTCTCTCCTGCTCTCTCGCCTAGTCGAACACACACTTTCTAACGTTCTCTCTCTCTCCCTTTCTTTCTAACTCTCTCTCTTTCTCTCTTTCGAACTCTCTCTCTCTCTCTCGAAAATCTGTTATTAGTTTTCCATTTATAGGAGTGTTCCACTACCCCGTTCCTCTCCTCCCTCTCCTCTCTCCTCCACTTCAGAGAGGGCTAAATGTGAAGGAGTCCTGGTTCTACGGGCCAGAGCAAGGCAGGCTCACTGCAAACTGCAAAATATACTTTTATAACGAATGTGTAATAATGCTTTATAATGTCCTTCATAACGTCTTTGAATGCAGTTATAATAATAATAATAATAATAATAATAAGTAATGTGTTATGATACAGACTATAAGAAAGTGGACAAAAGCAAAAGTAACACAAAAATAACAAAGTAAAGAGTAATCAAGAGAACTCAAAATTAACACACC
>NC_034191.2:80295113-80317613 GCF_002021735.2 Oncorhynchus kisutch
CTTTTGACCAGAGCCCATTTACTATATCGTGCACTACTTTTGACCAGAGCCCATTTACTATATCGTGCACTACTTTTGACCAGGGCATTGACAGTATCCAAAGTTTGAGTTTATTTTTACAGGGACAGTGAACATCAATCAAGGTTTCAGTAAAAGTGCCGGTTTCAGCCAGCCGGCTAATTGTCAACCGCAGTCCCTGGGCAGGGTTTAAAGTAGTGCACTAAACAGGGAATATTTGGTATTTGGTATTTTATTAGGATCCCCATTAGCTGTTGCAAAAGCAGCAGCTACTCTTCCTGGGGTTCCACACAGAACACAGAACTCAAAACACAGAACACAGAACACAGAACTCAGAACTCAGAACACAAAACACAGAACACAGAACACAGAACTTTGGCAAAACCAAAAGTCATAAAGTCCTTAGTTGAGATAGATCAGAGGAAAATATGCATTGCACATATAAAACCATTTTATAAGCAGCGAACGGTTGAACTGCTGACAAAATCAAACACAGGACAGATGTTGGAAGAAATAACATATTGAAGCTTCTGTTACACATTTTTTTGCAAATGATTGGGGCACATCTATTAAAAAGAAAGTGCAGTTTTTCTGGATTGTAGTGATTGGGCGAAAGCATAAGGAAATATTTAACCAGCCAATTGCAGTCAATTACTTTGATCACGACGACTGTGTTTGTAATCTCTCAGTCACTCTACTCCTTTGGCTGTCTGACAGAGGGAAAACAAACATTTTATTTCTCTCTCTCTCTCTCTCTGTCTCTCTCTCAACCCCTTCATCTTCCTCTCTTTCTCCCCTCTCTCCCTTTTTTCTCTCTTTATTCCCCAGAACATGCTGGTGACTAATACGGTTTGGCAGACCGGCCACAACTCTCTTCAGGCTTAAATATCAAACCAAACATTTCCTCTGCTGAGAGGGGTGGTCAGCCTGGAATAGTACACTGAGGCTCGGTCCCAAACGGTACCCTATTCCCGACATAGTGCACTACTGTTGACCAGAGCCAACGGAAAGACCTGGGTCACGGGTGTCAAATTCACCAGCCCAGAGAAAGATAGAGGGAGAGAGACAGACAGTGAGAGAAGAGGAGAGGGAGAGAGACAGACAGGGAGAGAAGAGGAGAGGGAGAGAGAGAGACAGAGAGAGAAGAGGAGAGGGAGAGAGACAGACAGAGAGAGAAGAGGAGAGGGAGAGAGACAGACAGGGAGAGAAGAGGAGAGTGAGAGAGAGAGAAGAGGAGAGGGAGAGAGACAGACAGGGAGAGAAGAGGAGAGGGAGAGAGACAGACAGGGAGAGAAGAGGAGAGGGAGAGAGACAGACAGGGAGAGAAGAGGAGAGGGAGAGAGACAGACAGGGAGAGAAGAGGAGAGGGAGAGAGGCAGACAGGGAGAGAAGAGGAGAGGGAGAGAGAGAGACAGACAGGGAGAGAAGAGGAGAGTGAGAGAGACAGACAGGGAGAGAAGAAGAGAGGGAGAGGAGATGTAGAGAGAGGAAGAGGAGAGGAGAAAGAGGGGAGGAGAGATGTAGAGAGAGGAGAGAAGATGTAGAGAGAAGAGAAGAGATGTAGAGAGAGGAATGGAGAGAGAGGGGAGCAGAGGAGAGATGTAGAGAGAGGAGAGGAGAGATAGGGAGCAGAGGAGAGATGTAGAGAGAGGAGAAGAGATGTAGAGAGAGTAGAGGAGAGAGAGGGGAGTAGAGGAGAGATGTGGAGAGGGGGAGAGGAGATGTAGAGAGAGGAAAGGAGAGAGAGGGGAGCAGAGGAGAGATGTAGAGAGAGGAGAGGAGATGTAGAGAGGGGAGAGGAGAGGAGAGGAGAGGAGAGGAGAGGAGAGGAGAGGAGAGGAGAGGAGAGGAGAGGAGAGGAGAGGAGAGGAGAGGAGAGGAGAGGAGAGGAGAGGAGAGGAGAGGAGATGTCGAGAGAGGAGAGGAGATGTAGAGAGAGGAGAGGAGAGAGAGGGGAGCAGAGAAGAGCTGTAGAGAGAGGAGAAGAGATGTAGAGAGAGGAGAGGAGATGTAGAGAGAGAAGAAGAGAGGGAGGGGGAGGAGAGGAGATGTAGAGAGAGGGAGAGGAGAGGAGGGGAGCAGAGGAGAGGAGATGTAGAGAGAGAAACACTAGAGACAAATTTCCTCAGTTGCTATGGGAGAGAAGAGAATTCGGGTGAGGAGCAAGTGCTCCCGACCGGCCCAGGAATGATGACAGACTGAAAGACTGACAGCACATGTAAAATTCATAGTGTCCCTTGGGCCTGGTAACTGAGAACTGGGCTCAATTGGCTCCCCGCTATTAAATGGTTGTTGATGCTTTAGCTAAAACTTTAATGGACCTGGTCTGTAGTCTGTAATGTAATGTAATGTAATGTAATGTAATGTAATGTCTACACTACTGATGGACCTGGTCTGTAGTCTGTAATGTAATGTAATGTAATGTCTACACTACTGATGGACCTGGTCTGTAGTCTGTAATGTAATGTAATGTAATGTCTACACTACTGATGGACCTGGTATGTAGTCTGTAATGTAATGTAATGTAATGTAATGTCTACACTACTGATGGACCTGGTCTGTAGTCTGTAATGTAATGTAATGTAATGTCTACACTACTGATGGACCTGGTATGTAGTCTGTAATGTAATGTAATGTAATGTAATGTCTACACTACTGATGGACCTGGTCTGTAGTCTGTAATGTAATGTAATGTCTACACTACTGATGGACCTGGTATGTAGTCTGTAATGTAATGTAATGTAATGTAATGTCTACACTACTGATGGACCTGGTCTGTAGTCTGTAATGTAATGTAATGTATATACTCATGTTGAGAGGGAGGAGGAGGAGAGGGAGGAGAGGGAGGAGGAGGAGGAGGAGAGGAGGAGGAGGAGAGGAGGAGGAGGAGGAGGAGGAGGAGGAGGAGGAGGTGGAGGAGAGGGAGGTGTGTGAGCGTGGATGTGTCTAGCGAGCCGAAAGAGAGACCAGGTCCTCTTATAGGTCAGTTCTCTGGAATATAAGGGGGTTTGAAGGAAGAGAGAACAAGAGAAGGGGACAAAACACTCAGGGGTATAGAATACAATAAAAGAGAGACTCTGCCACGTACCTCCAAGTCGTTGAAGAATAAGTGAGAGTCTGCCAAGTTAAAGATCATCTCCTCCATCCTCAGTCCCAGTGACACAGACGTCGGGGGATCCTGGAGAATATCATCAACACATCACGTCAAATAACAGATACCAACGATCATCAGATATGTAAACGTACCTGTCCATGTAAATAACATAGATTGATGCGTTGCCGACGTGCAGCTTTTTAATCCGTGTCTGTGTGTCCTTGTTGTGTGTTATTGTGTAATCATTGGTGTTGTATGTTGACCATTTCTCCTTTTGGGATGAATACAATACTATCCTACTGTATATTAAAGTACACATACACACACACACACGCACGCACTCACACACACACCCACACATGCACGCACTCACACACGCACGCACGCACGCACACACGCACTCACACACACACACACGCACGCACGCACGCACTCACACACACACACACACGCGCACGCACTCACACACACACACACGCACGCACTCACACACACACACACGCACGCACTCACACACACACACATGCACGCACTCACACACACACACACGCACGCACTCACACACACACATACACACGCACACACACACACACATGCACACACACACACGCACACGCACACACGCACACATGCACACACTCACACACGCGCACACACACACACACACACACACATGCACACACACAAGCACACATGCACACACACACACGCACACATGCACACACACACACACACATGCACACACACACACTCGCGCACAAACAGTTACTGAGCATTACATGTTGATTTAGAAATGATCGTTAATAACCGAAGAGTTTATTTCCAAAACAAAACATCAATTTTTTTTGACATTTCTCATCAGAAATGACTTATTGGGAACCTTCATGTGTCCAATATGACTCAGGTTTTATGATTCATAGGTTTGATGAAAACATTTTTAGATGGAAAGGAATGTTCGTATCCCATATATTTGATCCTGTATATTTGATATTTGATCCTGTATATTTGATATTTGATCCTGTATATTTGATCCTGTATATTTGATATTTGATCCTGTATATTTGATCCTGTATATTTGATCCTGTATATTTGATATTTGATCCTGTATAGTTGATCCTGTATAGTTGATCCTGTATATTTGATCCTGTATAGTTGATCCTGTATAGTTGATCCTGTATAGTTGATCCTGTATAGTTGATCCTGTATAGTTGATCCTGCATATTTGATCCTGTATAGTTGATCCTGTATATTTGATATTTGATCCTGTATATTTGATCCCATATATTTGATCCTGTATATTTGATCCTGTATAGTTGATCCTGTATAGTTGATCCTGTATAGTTGATCCTGTATAGTTGATCCTGTATAGTTGATCCTGTATATTTGATCCTGTATAGTTGATCCTGTATAGTTGATCCTGTATAGTTGATATTTGATCCCATACATTTGATCCTGTATATTTGATCCTGTATAGTTGATATTTGATCCCATATATTTGATCCTGTATATTTGATCCTGTATAGTTGATATTGATCCTGTATATTTGATCCTGTATAGTTGATCCTGTATAGTTGATCCTGTATAGTTGATCCTGTATATTTGATCCTCTATATTTGATCCTGTATATTTGATCCTGTATAGTTGATCCTGTATAGTTGATCCTGTATAGTTGATCCTGTATATTTGATCCTCTATATTTGATATTTGATCCTGTATATTTGATCCTGTATATTTGATCCTGTATATTTGATATTTGATCCTGTATATTTGATCCTGTATATTTGATCCTGTATATTTGATATTTGATCCTGTATATTTGATCCTGTATAGTTGATCCTGTATATTTGATCCTGTATAGTTGATCCTGTATAGTTGATCCTGTATAGTTGATCCTGTATAGTTGATCCTGTATAGTTGATCCTGTATAGTTGATCCTGTATATTTGATCCTGTATAGTTGATCCTGTATAGTTGATCCTGTATATTTGATCCTGTATAGTTGATCCTGTATAGTTGATCCTGTATAGTTGATATTTGATCCCATATATTTGATCCTGTATATTTGATCCTGTATAGTTGATATTTGATCCCATATATTTGATCCTGTATATTTGATCCTGTATAGTTGATATTTGATCCTGTATATTTTATCCTGTATAGTTGATCCTGTATAGTTGATCCTGTATAGTTGATCCTGTATATTTGATCCTGTATATTTGATCCTGTATATTTGATCCTGTATAGTTGATCCTGTATAGTTGATCCTGTATATTTGATCCTCTATATTTGATCCTGTATAGTTGATCCTGTATAGTTGATCCTGTATATTTGATATTTGATCCTGTATATTTGATCCTGTATATTTGATCCTGTATATTTGATCCTGTATATTTGATCCTGTATATTTGATCCCATATATTTGATCCTGTATATTTGATCCTGTATATTTGATCCTGTATATTTGATCCCATATATATGATCCTGTATAGTTGATCCTGTATAGTTGATCCTGTATAGTTGATATTTGATCCTGTATATTTGATCCTGTATAGTTGATCCTGTATAGTTGATCCTGTATAGTTGATCCTGTATAGTTGATCCTGTATATTTGATATTTGATCCTGTATATTTGATCCTGTATATTTGATCCTGTATAGTTGATATTTGATCCTGTATATTTGATCCTGTATATTTGATCCTCTATATTTGATCCTGTATAGTTGATCCTGTATATTTGATATTTGATCCTGTATATTTGATCCTGTATATTTGATCCTGTATAGTTGATCCTGTATAGTTGATCCTGTATATTTGATCCTCTATATTTGATCCTGTATAGTTGATCCTGTATATTTGATATTTGATCCTGTATATTTGATCCTGTATAGTTGATCCTGTATAGTTGATCCTGTATAGTTGATCCTGTATAGTTGATCCTGTATATTTGATCCTGTATATTGATATTTGATCCTTTATATTTGATCCTGTATATTTGATCCTGTATATTTGATCCTGTATAGTTGATCCTGTATATTTGATCATCTATATTTGATCCTGTATAGTTGATCCTGTATATTTGATATTTGATCCTGTATATTTTATCCTGTATAGTTGATCCTGTATAGTTGATCCTGTATAGTTGATCCTGTATAGTTGATATTTGATCCTGTATAGTTGATATTTGATCCTGTATATTTGATCCTGTATATTTGATCCTCTATATTTGATCCTGTATAGTTGATCCTGTATAGTTGATATTTGATCCTGTATATTTGATCCTGTATATTTGATCCTGTATAGTTGATCCTGTATAGTTGATCCTGTATATTTGATCCTCTATATTTGATCCTGTATAGTTGATCCTGTATATTTGATATTTGATCCTGTATATTTGATCCTGTATAGTTGATCCTGTATAGTTGATCCTGTATAGTTGATCCTGTATAGTTGATATTTGATCCTGTATAGTTGATATTTGATCCTGTATATTTGATCCTGTATATTTGATCCTCTATATTTGATCCTGTATAGTTGATCCTGTATAGTTGATATTTGATCCTGTATATTTGATCCTGTATATTTGATCCTGTATAGTTGATCCTGTATAGTTGATCCTGTATATTTGATCCTCTATATTTGATCCTGTATAGTTGATCCTGTATATTTGATATTTGATCCTGTATAGTTGATCCTGTATATTTGATCCTGTATAGTTGATCCTGTATAGTTGATCCTGTATAGTTGATCCTGTATAGTTAATCCTGCATATTTGATCCTGTATAGTTGATCCTGTATATTGATATTTGATCCTGTATATTTGATCCCATATATTTGATCCTGTATATTTGATCCTGTATAGTTGATCCTGTATAGTTGATCCTGTATAGTTGATCCTGTATAGTTGATCCTGTATAGTTGATCCTGTATATTTGATCCTGTATAGTTGATCCTGTATAGTTGATCCTGTATAGTTGATATTTGATCCCATATATTTGATCCTGTATATTTGATCCTGTATAGTTGATATTTGATCCCATATATTTGATCCTGTATATTTGATCCTGTATAGTTGATATTTGATCCTGTATATTTGATCCTGTATAGTTGATCCTGTATAGTTGATCCTGTATAGTTGATCCTGTATATTTGATCCTCTATATTTGATCCTGTATATTTGATCCTGTATAGTTGATCCTGTATAGTTGATCCTGTATAGTTGATCCTGTATATTTGATCCTCTATATTTGATATTTGATCCTGTATATTTGATCCTGTATATTTGATCCTGTATATTTGATATTTGATCCTGTATATTTGATCCTGTATATTTGATCCTGTATATTTGATATTTGATCCTGTACATTTGATCCTGTATAGTTGATCCTGTATATTTGATCCTGTATAGTTGATTCTGTATAGTTGATCCTGTATAGTTGATCCTGTATAGTTTGATCCTGTATAGTTGATCCTGTATAGTTGATCCTGTATATTTGATCCTGTATAGTTGATCCTGTATAGTTGATCCTGTATATTTGATCCTGTATAGTTGATCCTGTATAGTTGATCCTGTATAGTTGATATTTGATCCCATATATTGATCCTGTATATTTTATCCTGTATAGTTGATATTTGATCCCATATATTTGATCCTGTATATTTGATCCTGTATAGTTGATATTTGATCCTGTATATTTTATCCAGTATAGTTGATCCTGTATAGTTGATCCTGTATAGTTGATCCTGTATATTTGATCCTCTATATTTGATCCTGTATATTTGATCCTGTATAGTTGATCCTGTATAGTTGATCCTGTATAGTTGATCCTGTATATTTGATCCTCTATATTTGATCCTGTATAGTGATCCTGTATAGTTGATCCTGTATATTTGATATTTGATCCTGTATATTTGATCCTGTATATTTGATCCTGTATATTTGATCCTGTATATTTGATCCTGTATATTTGATCCTGTATATTTGATCCCATATATTTGATCCTGTATATTTGATCCTATATATTTGATCCTGTATATTTGATCCCATATATATGATCCTGTATAGTTGATCCTGTATAGTTGATCCTGTATAGTTGATATTTGATCCTGTATATTTGATCCTGTATAGTTGATCCTGTATAGTTGATCCTGTATAGTTGATCCTGTATAGTTGATCCTGTATATTTGATATTTGATCCTGTATATTTGATCCTGTATATTTGATCCTGTATAGTTGATATTTGATCCTGTATATTTGATCCTGTATATTTGATCCTCTATATTGATCCTGTATAGTTGATCCTGTATATTTGATCCTGTATAGTTGATCCTGTATAGTTGATCCTGTATAGTTGATCCTGTATATTTGATCCTCTATATTTGATCCTGTATAGTTGATCCTGTATAGTTGATCCTGTATATTTGATATTTGATCCTGTATATTTGATCCTGTATATTTGATCCTGTATATTTGATCCTGTATATTTGATCCTGTATATTTGATCCTGTATATTTGATCCCATATATTTGATCCTGTATATTTGATCCTATATATTTGATCCTGTATATTTGATCCCATATATATGATCCTGTATAGTTGATCCTGTATAGTTGATCCTGTATAGTTGATATTTGATCCTGTATATTTGATCCTGTATAGTTGATCCTGTATAGTTGATCCTGTATAGTTGATCCTGTATAGTTGATCCTGTATATTTGATATTTGATCCTGTATATTTGATCCTGTATATTTGATCCTGTATAGTTGATATTTGATCCTGTATATTTGATCCTGTATATTTGATCCTCTATATTTGATCCTGTATAGTTGATCCTGTATATTTGATATTGATCCTGTATATTTGATCCTGTATATTTGATCCTGTATAGTTGATCCTGTATAGTTGATCCTGTATATTTGATCCTCTATATTTGATCCTGTATATTTGATCCTGTATAGTTGATCCTGTATAGTTGATCCTGTATAGTTGATCCTGTATATTTGATCCTCTATATTTGATATTTGATCCTGTATATTTGATCCTGTATATTTGATCCTGTATATTTGATATTTGATCCTGTATATTTGATCCTGTATATTTGATCCTGTATATTTGATATTTGATCCTGTATATTTGATCCTGTATAGTTGATCCTGTATAGTTGATCCTGTATAGTTGATCCTGTATATTTGATCCTGTATATTTGATATTTGATCCTTTATATTTGATCCTGTATATTTGATCCTGTATATTGATCCTGTATAGTTGATCCTGTATATTTGATCCTCTATATTTGATCCTGTATAGTTGATCCTGTATATTTGATATTTGATCCTGTATATTTTATCCTGTATAGTTGATCCTGTATAGTTGATCCTGTATAGTTGATCCTGTATAGTTGATCCTGTATAGTTGATCCTGTATAGTTGATATTTGATCCTGTATAGTTGATATTTGATCCTGTATATTTGATCCTGTATATTTGATCCTCTATATTTGATCCTGTATAGTTGATCCTGTATATTTGATATTTGATCCTGTATATTTGATCCTGTATATTTGATCCTGTATAGTTGATCCTGTATAGTTGATCCTGTATATTTGATCCTCTATATTTGATCCTGTATAGTTGATCCTGTATATTTGATATTTGATCCTGTATATTTGATCCTGTATAGTTGATCCTGTATAGTTGATCCTGTATAGTTGATCCTGTATAGTTGATCCTGTATATTTGATCCTGTATATTTGATATTTGATCCTTTATATTTGATCCTGTATATTTGATCCTGTATATTTGATCCTGTATAGTTGATCCTGTATATTTGATCCTCTATATTTGATCCTGTATAGTTGATCCTGTATATTTGATATTTGATCCTGTATATTTTATCCTGTATAGTTGATCCTGTATAGTTGATCCTGTATAGTTGATCCTGTATAGTTGATCCTGTATAGTTGATCTTCTATATTTGATCCTGTGACATGCGGTTGTCTCACCTAGATATCTGAAGATAATTTCTGTAAGTCACTCTGGATAAGAGCATTTGGTACATGACTAAAATGTCAAAGGTAAATGTTTTACATACTGACCACATATTAATGAATTAAGTTATTATTATTATTATTTTTTAATTATTGATTTCACAAACGCATCATTTGTACAGATATTTATCAAAATGTAGTTTTTTATTACACTGGACTGTGTGAAACCTAGCTGTAATTATTTATCTGAATGAGGCAGATTTGTGTTATATTTTATTTATTAACCTTTATTTAACTCGGCAAGTCAGTTAAATAACAAATTCTTATTTTACAATGACAGCCTACCCCGGCCAAATCCTCCCCTAACCCGGACGCTGCAGGGCCAGTTGTGGCCGCCCTATGGGACTCCCGCTCAGTGCCTTAGACCGCTGCGCCACACAGGATACCTAAATAGCATATATAGCATTTTCCTACAAAACATAATTATTTTTCTCTTTGAAAATGAAACCATAAACTGATATATTTTAAACAAATACATGTCGGTCATTGAACAACCCCGATGCCATGATTAGATTTTTTTTTTTTTTTAAACATACCAATCTTTTCATAATTTCTTTAAACAATAAAACCTCATTTAACCAACATTTTTGAAAATGTATAGCATTTTGGATTGAAGCCCTTCCACTGATGATTTGTCTCTATCTATCTATCGACACTTTTACACCTTTGGAATTCTCCTACATTCCAGAACACTACGACCTCATAAAGAGGAGAAGAAATTCTAGAGATCTAAAAGAAAGTTCTGCTTTTGTTTATGACCTTACAGAGGAACTAGACTAGCCTCCAGAATGGCCAGGCAGAGAGGAGGGAGAGTTTCATTAATGTAGTAACAGCGCAACTCGTCTTGGATGCGGGTGAGCGATAGAGACGAGGACAGGGTCGTAACCTTATCGTTAAAAACTCCATTCTAAACATACTTGTGTTGGTGCGTCATCTAGCTGGCTGCAGTAAAGCAGAGGCGCGCGTGCACGCACACACACACACACACACACACACGCACACACACACACACACACACACACACACACACACACACACACACACACACACACACACACACACACACACACACACACACACACACACACACACACACACACACACACACTTCAACCAACTGCCCCCCATCCCTGAAGTTTCCCAAGCTTCTAAACCATTGGATAAACTTAACATAATGTGAATAGTTATTTGATCTAACAATTACCCCAAAAATAAATTGTTAGATCATTTAATTGTGTTATTTTTTGTAATCAAGACAAAAAAAATACCTCTATCCTCCCAAAAATATATATTTTTATATTAGCTGAGTGCTTCTCAAGCCGAAATAATATTGATACACCACATGAAAGACATAATTGCAATTTTTTTTCACTTCATTCTAAATTGTGTTATTATTTGTTCCTCTCCCCCCTTCTATCCGCCTCTGTAATGTAATATTGTCTGTCACGGGGATATGGATGGCCCTGTCTGTCTGTAAGATAATATGGAGAGAAGAAGAGAGACCTGAGCTCTAAATAGTTAATGAACCAGTGACAAAGGGCCCCCCCCCCCCCCCTTCAAACCAGACAGCAACGAATGCAAAGCATCTCCAGACAAATTGAGGGGGAAAAAATGCATTATCACAACAACAAAAAGGAAAACAGATGAAAGTGTTTCCCAGAAGCATCAATATATATGATTCTAATATATAACAGTAGGTGCCTGTCCTACACTATTAATATATAACAGTAGGTGCCTGTTTACTATTCACTATTGATTATGTGATGCTAATATATATATATGATTCTAATATATAACAGTAGGTGCCTGTTTACTATTCACTATTGATTATGTGATGCTAATATATATATATATATATATATATGATTCTAATATATAACAGTAGGTGCCTGTCCTACACTATTAATATATAACAGTAGGTGCCTGTCCTACACTATTAATATATAACAGTAGGTGCCTGTCCTACACTATTAATATATAACAGTAGGTGCCTGTCCTACACTATTAATATATAACAGTAGGTGCCTGTCCTACACTATTAATATATAACAGTAGGTGCCTGTCCTACAACTATTAATATATAACAGTAGGTGCCTGTCCTACACTATTAATATATAACAGTAGGTGCCTGTCCTACACTATTAATATATAACAGTAGGTGCCTGTCCTACACTATAATATATAACAGTAGGTGCCTGTCCTACACTATTAATATATAACAGTAGGTGCCTGTCTACTATTCACTATTGATTATTTGATGCTAATATATATATATATGATTCTAATATATAACAGTAGGTGCCTGTCCTATCACTATTCAATATATAACAGTAGGTGCCTGTCCTACACTATTAATATATAACAGTAGGTGCCTGTCCTACACTATTAATATATAACAGTAGGTGCCTGTCCCTACACTATTAATATATAACAGTAGGTGCTGTCCTACACTATTAATATATAACAGTAGGTGCTGTCCTACACTATTAATATATAACAGTAGGTGCCTGTCCTACACTATTAATATATAACAGTAGGTGCCTGTCCTACACTATTAATATATAACAGTAGGTGCCTGTCCTACACTATTAATATATAACAGTAGGTGCCTGTCCTACACTATTAATATATAACAGTAGGTGCCTGTCCTACACTATTCATATATAACAGTAGGTGCCTGTCTACTATTCACTATTGATTATTTGATGCTAATATATATATATATGATTCTAATATATAACAGTAGGTGCCTGTCCTACACTATTAATATATAACAGTAGGTGCCTGTCCTACACTATTAATATATAACAGTAGGTGCCTGTCCTACACTATTAATATATAACAGTAGGTGCCTGTCCTACACTATTAATATATAACAGTAGGTGCCTGTCCTACACTATTAATATATAACAGTAGGTGCCTGTCCTACACTATTAATATATAACAGTAGGTGCCTGTCCTACACTATTCATATATAACAGTAGGTGCCTGTCCTACACTATTAATAATACTATTACAGTAGGTGCCTGTCCTACACTATTAATTTATAACAGTAGGTGCTGTCCTACACTATTAATATATAACAGTAGTGCCTGTCCTACACTATTAATATATAACAGTAGGTGCCTGTCCTACACTATTAATATATAACAGTAGGTGCCTGTCTACACTATTAATATATAACAGTAGGTGCCTGTCCTACACTATTAAATATATAACAGTAGGTGCCTGTCCTACACTATTAATATTAACAGTAGGTGCCTGTCCTAACTATTAATATATAACAGTAGGTGCCTGTCCTACACTATTAATATATAACAGTAGGTGCCTGTCCTACACTAATTAATATATAACAGTAGGTGCTGTCCTACACTATTAATATATAACAGTAGGTGCCTGTCCTACACTATTAATATATAACAGTAGGTGCCTGTCCTACACTATTAATATATAACACTAGGTGCCTGTCCTATCACTATTAATATATAACAGTAGGTGCCTGTCCTACACTATTAATATATAACAGTAGGTGCCCTGTCCTACACTATTAATATATAACAGTAGGTGCCTGTCCTACACTTTAATATAACAGTAGGTGCCTGTCCTACACCTATTAATATATAACAGTAGGTGCCTGTCCTACACTATTCATATATAACAGTAGGTGCCTGTCCTACACTATTAATATATAACAGTAGGTGCCTGTCCTACACTATTAATATATAACAGTAGGTGCCTGTCCTACACTATTCATATATAACAGTAGGTGCCTGTCCTACACTATTAATATATACAGTAGGTGCCTGTCCTACACTATTAATATATAACAGTAGGGTGCCTGTCCTACACTATTAATATATAACAGTAGGTGCTGTCCTACACTATTCATATATAACAGTAGGTGCCTGTCCTACACTATTAATATATAACAGTAGGTGCCTGTCCTACACTATTAATATATAACAGTAGGGTGCCTGTCCTACACTATTCATATATAACAGTAGGTGCCTGTCCTACACTATTAATATATAACAGTAGGTGCCTGTCCTAACACTATTAATATATAACATAGGTGCTGTCCTACACTATTAATATATAACAGTAGTCCTGTCCTACACTATTAATATATAACAGTAGGTGCCTGTCCTACACTATTAATATATAACAGTAGGTGCCTGTCCTACACTATTAATATATAACGTAGGTGCCTGTCCTACACTATTAATATATAACAGTAGGTGCCTGTCCTACACTATTAATATATAACAGTAGGTGCCTGTCCTACACTATTAATATATAACAGTAGGTGCCTGTCCTACACTATTAATAATAACAGTAGGCTGCCTGTCCTACACTATTAATATATAAACAGTAGGTGCCTGTCCTAACACTATTAATATATAACAGTAGGTGCCTGTTCTACACTATTAATATATAACAGTAGGTGCCTGTCCTACACTATTAATATATAACAGTAGGTGCCTGTCCCTACACTATTCATATATAACGTAGGTGCCTGTCCTAACACTATTAATATATAACAGTAGGTGCCTGTCCTACACTATTCATATATAACAGTAGGTGCCTGTCCTACACTATTCATATATAACAGTAGGTGCCTGTCCTACACTATTAAATATATAACAGTAGGTGCCTGTCCTACACTATTCATATATAACAGTAGGTGCCTGTCCTACACTATTCATATATAACAGTAGGTGCCTGTTCCTACACTATTAATATATAACAGTAGTGCCTGTCCTACACTATTAATATATAACAGTAGGTGCCTGTCCTACACTATTAATATATAACAGTAGGTGCCTGTCCTACACTATTAATATATAACATTAGGTGCCTGTCCTATCACTATATTATAACAGAGGGTGCCTGTCCGTACAATATAATATATACAGTAGGTGCCTGTCCTACACTATTAATATATAACAGTAGGTGCCTGTCCTACACTATTCATATATAACAGTAGGTGCCTGTCCCTACACTATTAATATATAAACAGTAGGTGCCTGTCCTACACTGATTCATATATAACAGTAGGTGCCTGTCCTACACTATAATATATACAGTAGGTGCCTGTCCTACACTATTAATATATAACAGTAGGTGCCTGTCCTACACTATTAATATATAACAGTAGGTGCCTGTCCTACACTATTATAGATATAACAGTAGGTGCCTGTCCTACACCTATTAATATATAACAGTAGGTGCCTGTCCTACACATTCATATATAAAAGTAGGTGCCCTGTCCTACACTATTCATATATACAGTAGGTGCCTGTCCTACACTATTAATATATAACAGTAGGTGCCTGTCCTACACTATTCATATATACAGTAGGTGGCCTGTCCTACACTATTAATATATAACAGTAGTGCCTGTCCTACACTATTAATATATAACAGTAGGTGCCTGTCCTACACTATTCATATATAACAGTAGGTGCCTGTCTACACTATTAGTATATACAGTAGTGCCTGTCCTAACACTATTAATATATAACAGTAGGTGCCTGTCCTACACTATTAATATATAACAGTAGGTGCCTGTCCTACACTATTAATATATAACAGTAGGTGCCTGTCCTACACTATTAATATATAACAGTAGGTGCCTGTCCTACACTATTAATATATAACAGTAGGTGCCTGTCCTACACACTATTAATAATATAACAGTAGGTGCCCTGTCCTACACTATTAATATATAACAGTAGGTTGCCTGTCCTACACTATTAATATATAACAGTAGGTGCCTGTCCTACACTATTAATATATAACAGTAGGTGCCTGTCCCTACAACTATTAATATATAACAGTAGGTGCCTGTCCTACACTATTAATATATAACAGTAGGTGCCTGTCCTACACTATTAATATATAACAGTAGGTGCCTGTCCTACACTATTAATATATAACAGTAGGTGCCTGTCCTACACTATTAATATATAACAGTAGGTGCCTGTCCTACACTATTAATATATAACAGTAGGTGCCTGTCCTACACTATTAATATATAACAGTAGGTGCCTGTCCTACACTATTAATATATAACAGTAGGTGCCTGTCCTACACTATTAATATATAACAGTAGGTGCCTGTCCTACACTATTAATATATAACAGTAGGTGCCTGTCCTACACTATTAATATATAACAGTAGGTGCCTGTCCTACACTATTAATATATAACAGTAGGTGCCTGTCCTACACTATTAATATATAACAGTAGGTGCCTGTCCTACACTATTAATATATAACAGTAGGTGCCTGTCCTACACTATTAATATATAACAGTAGGTGCCTGTCCTACACTATTAATATATAACAGTAGGTGCCTGTCCTACACTATTAATATATAACAGTAGGTGCCTGTCCTACACTATTAATATATAACAGTAGGTGCCTGTCCTACACTATTAATATATAACAGTAGGTGCCTGTCCTACACTATTAATATATAACAGTAGGTGCCTGTCCTACACTATTAATATATAACAGTAGGTGCCTGTCCTACACTATTAATATATAACAGTAGGTGCCTGTCCTACACTATTAATATATAACAGTAGGTGCCTGTCCTACACTATTAATATATAACAGTAGGTGCCTGTCCTACACTATTAATATATAACAGTAGGTGCCTGTCCTACACTATTAATATATAACAGTAGGTGCCTGTCCTACACTATTAATATATAACAGTAGGTGCCTGTCCTACACTATTAATATATAACAGTAGGTGCCTGTCCTACACTATTAATATATAACAGTAGGTGCCTGTCCTACACTATTAATATATAACAGTAGGTGCCTGTCCTACACTATTAATATATAACAGTAGGTGCCTGTCCTACACTATTAATATATAACAGTAGGTGCCTGTCCTACACTATTAATATATAACAGTAGGTGCCTGTCCTACACTATTAATATATAACAGTAGGTGCCTGTCCTACACTATTAATATATAACAGTAGGTGCCTGTCCTACACTATTAATATATAACAGTAGGTGCCTGTCCTACACTATTAATATATAACAGTAGGTGCCTGTCCTACACTATTAATATATAACAGTAGGTGCCTGTCCTACACTATTAATATATAACAGTAGGTGCCTGTCCTACACTATTAATATATAACAGTAGGTGCCTGTCCTACACTATTAATATATAACAGTAGGTGCCTGTCCTACACTATTAATATATAACAGTAGGTGCCTGTCCTACACTATTAATATATAACAGTAGGTGCCTGTCCTACACTATTAATATATAACAGTAGGTGCCTGTCCTACACTATTAATATATAACAGTAGGTGCCTGTCCTACACTATTAATATATAACAGTAGGTGCCTGTCCTACACTATTAATATATAACAGTAGGTGCCTGTCCTACACTATTAATATATAACAGTAGGTGCCTGTCCTACACTATTAATATATAACAGTAGGTGCCTGTCCTACACTATTAATATATAACAGTAGGTGCCTGTCCTACACTATTAATATATAACAGTAGGTGCCTGTCCTACACTATTAATATATAACAGTAGGTGCCTGTCCTACACTATTAATATATAACAGTAGGTGCCTGTCCTACACTATTAATATATAACAGTAGGTGCCTGTCCTACACTATTAATATATAACAGTAGGTGCCTGTCCTACACTATTAATATATAACAGTAGGTGCCTGTCCTACACTATTAATATATAACAGTAGGTGCCTGTCCTACACTATTAATATATAACAGTAGGTGCCTGTCCTACACTATTAATATATAACAGTAGGTGCCTGTCCTACACTATTAATATATAACAGTAGGTGCCTGTCCTACACTATTAATATATAACAGTAGGTGCCTGTCCTACACTATTAATATATAACAGTAGGTGCCTGTCCTACACTATTAATATATAACAGTAGGTGCCTGTCCTACACTATTAATATATAACAGTAGGTGCCTGTCCCTACACTATTAATATATAACAGTAGGGTGCCTGTCCTACACTATTATATATAACAGTAGGGTGCCTGCCTACACTATTACATATATAACAGTAGGTGCCTGTCCTACACTATTAATATATAACAGTAGGTGCCTGTCCTACACTATTATTATAACAGTAGGTGCCTGTCCTACACTATTACTATATAACAGTAGTGCCTGTCCTACACTATTAATATATAACGTAGGTGCCTGTCCTACAACTATTAATATATAACAGTAGGTGCCTGTCCTACACTATTAATAAACAGTAGGTGCCCGTGCCTACACTATTCATATATAACAGTAGGGTGCCTGTCCTACACTATTAATATATAACAGTAGGTGCCTGTCCTACACTATTAATATATAACAGTAGTGCCTGTCCTACACTATTAATATATACAGTAGGTGCCTGTCCTACACTATTAATATATAACAGTAGGTGCCTGTCCTACACTATTAATATAAACAGTAGGTGCCTGTCCTACACTATTCATATATAACAGTAGGTGCCTGTCCTACACTATTATATATAACAGTAGGTGCCTGTCCTACACTATTCAATATATAACAGTAGGTTGCCTGTCACTACACTATTCCATATACAAGGCGTTCATTAAACAGTAAGGTGCCTGTCCTACACTATTAATATATAACAGTAGGTGCCTGTCCTACACTATTCATATATAACAGTAGGTGCCTGTCCTACACTATTAATATATAACAGTAGGTGCCTGTCCTACACTATTAATATATAACAGTAGGTGCCTGTCCTACACTATTAATATATAACAGTAGGTGGCCCTGTCCAAATACAGCTATTAATATATAACAGTAGGTGCCTGTCCTACACTATTATATATAACAGTAGGTGCCTGTCCTACCACTATTAATATAACAGTAGGTGCCCTGTCCTACACTATTAATATATAACAGTAGGTGCCTGTCCTACACTATTAATATATAACAGTAGGTGCCTGGTCCTACACTATTAATATATAACAGTAGGTGGCCTGGTCTAACACTATTAATATATAACAGTAGGTGCCTGTCCTAACTATTCAATATATAACAGTAGGTGCCTGTCCTACACTATTAATATATAACAGTAGGGTGCCTGTCCTACACTATTAATATATAACAGTAGGTGCCTGTCCTACACTATTAATATATAACAGTAGGTGCCTGTCCTACACTATTAATATATAACAGTAGGTGCCTGTCCTACACTATTAATATATAACCAGTAGGTGCCTGTCCTACACTATTAATATATAACAGTAGGTGCCTGTCCTACAACTATTAATATATAACAGTAGGTGCCTGTCCTACACTATTATATATAACAGTAGGTGCCTGTCCTACACTATTATATATACAGTAGGTGCCTGTCCTACACTATTATATATAACAGTAGGTGCCTGTCCTACACTATTAAATATATAACAGTAGGTGCCTGTCCTACACTATTAATATATAACAGTAGGTGCCTGTCCTACACTATTAATATATAACAGTAGGTGCCTGTCCTACACTATTAATATATAACAGTAAGGTGCCTGTCATACACTATTAATATATAACAGTAGGTGCCTGTCCTACACTATTAATATATAACAGTAGGTGCCTGTCCTACACTATTAATATATAACAGTAGGTGCCTGTCCTACACTATTAATATATAACAGTAGGTGCCTGTCCTACACTATTAATATATAACAGTAGGTGCCTGTCCTACACTATTAATATATAACAGTAGGTGCCTGTCCTACACTATTAATATATAACAGTAGGTGCCTGTCCTACACTATTAATATATAACAGTAGGTGCCTGTCCTACACTATTAATATATAACAGTAGGTGCCTGTCCTACACTATTAATATATAACAGTAGGTGCCTGTCCTACACTATTAATATATAACAGTAGGTGCCTGTCCTACACTATTAATATATAACAGTAGGTGCCTGTCCTACACTATTAATATATAACAGTAGGTGCCTGTCCTACACTATTAATATATAACAGTAGGTGCCTGTCCTACACTATTAATATATAACAGTAGGTGCCTGTCCTACACTATTAATATATAACAGTAGGTGCCTGTCCTACACTATTAATATATAACAGTAGGTGCCTGTCCTACACTATTAATATATAACAGTAGGTGCCTGTCCTACACTATTAATATATAACAGTAGGTGCCTGTCCTACACTATTAATATATAACAGTAGGTGCCTGTCCTACACTATTAATATATAACAGTAGGTGCCTGTCCTACACTATTAATATATAACAGTAGGTGCCTGTCCTACACTATTAATATATAACAGTAGAGTGCCTGTCCTACACTATTAATATATAACAGTAGGTGCCTGTCCTACACTATTAATATATAACAGTAGGTGCCTGTCCTACACTATTAATATATAACAGTAGGTGCCTGTCCTACACTATTAATATATAACAGTAGGTGCCTGTCCTACACTATTAATATATAACAGTAGGTGCCTGTCCTACACTATTAATATATAACAGTAGGTGCCTGTCCTACACTATTAATATATAACAGTAGGTGCCTGTCCTACACTATTAATATATAACAGTAGGTGCCTGTCTACACTATTAATATATAACAGTAGGTGCCTGTCCTACACTATTAATATATAACAGTAGGTGCCTGTCCTACACTATTAATATATACAGTAGGTGCCTGTCCCTACACTATTAATATATAACAGTAGGTGCCTGTCCTACACTATTAATAATATAACAGTAGGTGCCTGTCCTACACTATTAATATAACAGTGTGCCTGGTCCTCCTATTAAGTATAACAGTAAGGTGCCTGTCCTACACTATTCATATATAACAGTAGGTGCCTGTCCTACACTATTAATATATAACAGTAGGTGCCTGTTCCTCATATTAATTATATACATTAGGTGCCTGTTCCTACACTATTAATATATAACAGTAGGTGCCTGTCCTACACTATTAATATATAACAGTAGGTGCCTGTCCTACACTATTAATATATAACAGTAGGTGCCTGTCCTACACTATTAATATATAACAGTAGGTGCCTGTCCTACACTATTAATATATAACAGTAGGTGCCTGTCCTACACTATTAATATATAACAGTAGGTGCCTGTCCTACACTATTAATATATAACAGTAGGTGCCTGTCCTACACTATTAATATATAACAGTAGGTGCCTGTCCTACACTATTAATATATAACAGTAGGTGCCTGTCCTACACTATTAATATATAACAGTAGGTGCCTGTCCTACACTATTAATATATAACAGTAGGTGCCTGTCCTACACTATTAATATATAACAGTAGGTGCCTGTCCTACACTATTAATATATAACAGTAGGTGCCTGTCCTACACTATTAATATATAACAGTAGGTGCCTGTCCTACACTATTAATATATAACAGTAGGTGCCTGTCCTACACTATTAATATATAACAGTAGGTGCCTGTCCTACACTATTAATATATAACAGTAGGTGCCTGTCCTACACTATTAATATATAACAGTAGGTGCCTGTCCTACACTATTAATATATAACAGTAGGTGCCTGTCCTACACTATTAATATATAACAGTAGGTGCCTGTCCTACACTATTAATATATAACAGTAGGTGCCTGTCCTACACTATTAATATATAACAGTAGGTGCCTGTCCTACACTATTAATATATAACAGTAGGTGCCTGTCCTACACTATTAATATATAACAGTAGGTGCCTGTCCTACACTATTAATATATAACAGTAGGTGCCTGTCCTACACTATTAATATATAACAGTAGGTGCCTGTCCTACACTATTAATATATAACAGTAGGTGCCTGTCCTACACTATTAATATATAACAGTAGGTGCCTGTCCTACACTATTAATATATAACAGTAGGTGCCTGTCCTACACTATTAATATATAACAGTAGGTGCCTGTCCTACACTATTAATATATAACAGTAGGTGCCTGTCCTACACTATTAATATATAACAGTAGGTGCCTGTCCTACACTATTAATATATAACAGTAGGTGCCTGTCCTACACTATTAATATATAACAGTAGGTGCCTGTCCTACACTATTAATATATAACAGTAGGTGCCTGTCCTACACTATTAATATATAACAGTAGGTGCCTGTCCTACACTATTAATATATAACAGTAGGTGCCTGTCCTACACTATTAATATATAACAGTAGGTGCCTGTCCTACACTATTAATATATAACAGTAGGTGCCTGTCCTACACTATTAATATATAACAGTAGGTGCCTGTCCTACACTATTAATATAT
>NC_034191.2:80322613-80347613 GCF_002021735.2 Oncorhynchus kisutch
CTAAAGTATCCACCTCACACACCTGGTTATGGGTCTTAAAATTAAGAAGACACCTGTACCATGTCAGATATAGAGTTTACAACTATTACATGTTGAGTTTGCATCCCAATATTACACTTTACATATATATATATATATATATTACGGAAGACTGAAATATAACAAAACTATTTGACATAGAAACACCGGATTTTTTTATCATGTTGAATAATTATGAAAAAATATGAATACAATTCTACCCATGAGGCCACCAGTTCATTTGACTGCAGGAGAGGGCTACGAATAAGAAACGCACCAGTCTAGTCCCGTCCGCTCTCCAGACATACGTTCCTATCAAGTTAAAGCTAATTACATCGGGTAGCCATTGCCTGGCTTCTCCCGGGAAATGTATCCATGAAAACAGGTGGATGCAGGGGCAATTCATTCATTCAACAACAATATGTCTTTCTGAAAGAGAAATGTACACTGATGATGAGTCCACAGTACAGCTGTTCTGTCCTGGGCCCCTGGTTATAACCTGTTCTGTCCTGGGCCCCTGGTTATAACCTGTTCTGTCCTGGGCCCCTAGTTATAGCCTGTTCTGTCCTGGGCCCCTAGTTATAACCTGTTCTGTCCTGGGCCCCTGGTTATAACCTGTTCTGTCCTGGGCCCCTGGTTATAACCTGTTCTGTCCTGGGCCCCTGGTTATAGCCTGTTCTGTCCTGGGCCCCTGGTTATAACATGTTCTGTCCTGGGCCCCTAGTTATAACCTGTTCTGTCCTGGGCCCCTGGTTATAACCTGTTCTGTCCTGGGCCCCTGGTTATAACATGTTCTGTCCTGGGCCCCTGGTTATAACCTGTTCTGTCCTGGGCCCCTGGTTATAACCTGTTCTGTCCTGGGCCCCTAGTTATAACCTGTTCTGTCCTGGTCTCCTAGTTATAACCTGTTCTGTCCTGGGCCCCTGGTTATAACCTGTTCTGTCCTGGGCCCCTGGTTATAACATGTTCTGTCCTGGGCCCCTGGTTATAACCTGTTCTGTCCTGGTCTCCTAGTTATAACCTGTTCTGTCCTGGTCTCCTAGTTATAACCTGCAACCTCACCTAGCACTTCAATTTAGTGAAGACTACCTAGTTTTTCTTGGTCTTACTCCTACCCTGTCAAGGTTCTGCACTAGACAGAGGCCGCATCCCAAGTGGCACTCTATTCCTTTCATAGCGCACTATTCAGGGTAGGATAGGGTTTCCCAAGGGGGGGGGGGGGACTAGTGTTCTGGTGTAGGGACTAGTGTTCTGGTGTAGGGACTAGTGTTCCATTTGGACCCTTGCTGCAGCATACAGTGGGACAAAAAATTATTTAGTCAGCCACCAATTGTGCAAGTTCTCCCACTTAAAAAGATGAGAGAGGCCTGTAATTTTCATCATAGGTACACTTCAACTATGACAGACAAATTGAGAATAAAAAATCCTGAAAATCACATTGTAGGATTTTAAATGAATTTATTTGCAAATTATGGTGGAAACTAATCATATTTTTAAGTGGGAGAACTTGGTGGCTGACTAAATACTTTTTTGCCTCACTGTAGGTCCGACAGCTGCAGGACAAATAATCCACCAGGCCCCATCGGGCCAATTAAACTAAATAAAACAATTATCTGGACATGGAGTTCCGCTCCAGATCTCTGTCCACACTACGAACGTGCTCCCTTCAAAACACACGTGCGCATGTGCGTGTGTGTGTGCGTGTGCGTGTGTGTGTGTGCGTGTGCGTGTGCGTGTGTGTGTGCTTGTGTGTGCGTGTGTGTGCGTGTGCGTGTGTGCGTGTGTGTTTGTGTGTGTGTGCATGTGTGTGTGTGTGTGTGTGTGTGTGTTTGATACTGCTAGATGCTAGAGTGTGACATCACTCACCCGGCCGTATCTGTTAGCGTAAGACCCTGTGAGCAAGGAATGGAAAACGATGATGGTCTCATCCAGGTCCCAGATGAACACTCTCTGGAGAGACGGAGAGACGGGGGGGACAAAAAGGGTAAAGCAAAATCAATGGTTGCACTCTGTATTCTGCAATGTGATCTGGCCTGTCAATAGAGAGAGAGAGAGAGAGAGAGAGAGAGAGAGAGAGAGAGAGAGAGAGAGAGAGGGAGGATTGGTGCTCAACAGGGATCTAGATCCATTTACCTACAGTTGTTGGTCACGACCACATCCCTCCCTCCCTCCCTCCCTCCCTCCCTCCCTCCCTCCCTCCCTCCCTCCTCCCTCCCTCCCTCCCTCCCTCCTCCCTCCCTCCCTCCCTCCCTCCCTCCATCCATCCATCCATCTCTCCCTCCATCCATCTCTCCCTCCATCCCCTGCCCTTTACATTAGCCCAATCAATAGTGACTAACTAATTAACTAGGTTTGTTAACATGCTGTGATGTCAGCATCATAATGAGGCTTAACCTCTCTGAAATGTATCTCTTATCAATAATAATGAATTAATAATGATGAATCATTAACACGTTACTTTGAAATATGGATTGGCTGGTATCTATATGGCATTCATATACACAGTTAGCTACCCACATGTTATGACCTAATAATTAACACGTTCCCCATACGTAGTTAGCCATATGTTTATGACCTAATAATTAACACGTTCCCCATACGTAGTTAGCCATATGTTTATGACCTAATAATTAACACGTTCCCCATACGTAGTTAGCCATATGTTTATGACCTAATAATTAACACGTTCCCCATACGTAGTTAGCCATATGTTTATGACCTAATAATTAACACGTTCCCCATACGTAGTTAGCCATATGTTTATGACCTAATAATTAACACGTTCCCCATACGTAGTTAGCCATATGTTTATGACCTAATAATTAACACGTTCCCCATACGTAGTTAGCCATATGTTTATGACCTAATAATTAACATGTTCCCCATACGTAGTTAGCCATATGTTTATGACCTAATAATTAACACGTTCCCCATACGTAGTTAGCCATATGTTTATGACCTAATAATTAACACGTTTCCCCATACGTAGTTAGCCATATGTTTAACGGCATCAGACTTCATCCTCTTCAGAGGAGTGACATCACATGATGTCATCTATAAGAGAAACACATCGTATCTCTAGCTCCGCCTATTTAGCCTTATCTCTAGCTCCGCCTATTTAGCCTTATCTTAGCCCCGCCTATTTAGCCTTATCTCTAGCTCCGCCCATTTAGCCATATCTTAGCTCCGCCTATTTAGCATTATATTAGCTCCGCCTATTTAGCCTTATCTCTAGCTCCGCCTATTTAGCCTTATCTCTAACTCCGCCTATTTAGCCTTATCTTAGCCCCGCCTATTTAGCCTTATCTCTAGCTCCGCCTATTTAGCCTTATCTTAGCTCAGCCTATTTAGCCTTATCTTAGCTCCGCCTATTTAGCCTTATCTTAGCCCCGCCTATTTAGCCTTATCTTAGCTCCGCCTATTTAGCCTTATCTCTAGCTCCGCCTATTTAGCCTTATCTCTAGCTCCGCCTATTTAGCCTTATCTCTAGCTCCGCCTATTTAGCCTTATCTTAGCCCCGCCTATTTAGCCTTATCTCTAGCTCCGCCTATTTAGCCTTATCTTAGCTCCGCCCATTTAGCCTTATCTTAGCTCCGCCTATTTAGCCTTATCTTAGCCACGCCTATTTAGCCTTATCTCTAGCTCCGCCTATTTAGCCTTATCTTAGCTCCGCCTATTTAGCCTTATCTTAGCCCCGCCTATTTAGCCTTATCTTAGCTCCGCCTATTTAGCCTTATCTCTAGCTCCGCCTATTTAGCCTTATCTTAGCTCCGCCTATTTAGCCTTATCTTAGCTCCGCCTATTTAGCCTTATCTTAGCTCCGCCTATTTAGGTAAAAAGCAGGAACTAAATTCGTTCACAAAATAAATACTATAAACTACGTATGGATACATGGTGAACTACCCATTGAAAAGACAAACTAAACATTTCAAATATCCTCATAGTTCATAAACAATTCAGTAACCAATAATAAGTTAATAAATTAGGATTATAAAGATTATAAAACACTTTATTCATGTGTGAACCGTGTGGCGTTGGGGAAGGTGAATTAGGCTATTGTGATTCAGACAGGGTGAGGCTAACACATGCACGCACACACACACTCTCACACACACACACACACACACACACACACACACACACACACACACACACACACACACACACACACACACACACACACACACACACACACACACACACACACACTGTTCACCCTACCTCAAGGTCAGAGTCAGGCGGTGGTGAAGGGTTGTTGTTCCTTCTCCCTCGGCCACGTGACTTTCCATCCGAGGCACGCCGCAATCGATCCGATTCTGAATCTTTAATGGGCGTTGAAGGACTGTGGATGGTACTGTACTCGACTGGAAGGAATGGGAGGAAGGGAGAACAACAACAAGAAGAAGAAATGATTGTTTAAGATAAAGAGAAGGAAATTAAAGTATTTTCAGTACCTTCAGGACTGAGGAGAGTGGAGGGAGCAGAGGACAGCTCCATTTTGTCTTGTAAAAGTGTGTCTGTGTGTTAAATGTTGATATATAAACATTGAGAAGTGCATTACAGTATAAGCTACTTTATGTAGTAAGGTTTTGCAGAGGGTCAGACAGACAGAGGAGAATAACGTCAGTATATCATCTCTGCTGCAACAGAGGAGAATAACGTCAGTATATCGTCTCTGCTGCAACAGAGGAGAATAACGTCAGTATATCATTTCTGCTGCAACAGAGGAGAATGACGTCAGTATATCATCTCTGCTGCAACAGAGGAGAATAACGTCAGTATATCATCTCTGCTGCAACAGAGGAGAATAATGTCAGTATATCATCTCTGCTGCAACAGAGGAGAAGGACGTCAGTATATCATCTCTGCTGCAACAGAGGAGAATAACGTCAGTATATCAACTTTGCTGCAACAGAGGAGAATCACGTCAGTATATCATCTCTGCTGCAACAGAGGAGAATAACGTCAGTATATCATCTCTGCTGCAACAGAGGAGAATAATGTCAGTATATCATCTCTGCTGCAACAGAGGAGAAGGACGTCAGTATATCATCTCTGCTGCAACAGAGGAGAATAATGTCAGTATATCATCTCTGCTGCAACAGAGGAGAATGACGTCAGTATATCATCTCTGCTGCAACAGAGGAGAATAACGTCAGTATATAATCTCTGCTGCAACAGAGGAGAATAACGACAGTATATCATCTTTGCTGCAACAGAGGAGAATCAAGTCAGTATATCATCTCTGCTGCAACAGAGGAGAAGGACGTCAGTATATCATCTCTGCTGCAACAGAGGGGAATAACGTCAGTATATCATCTCTGCTGCAACAGAGGAGAATAGCGTCAGTATATCATCTCTGCTGCAACAGAGGAGAATGACGTCAGTATATCATCTCTGCTGCAACAGAGGAGAAGGACGTCAGTATATCATCTCTGCTGCAACAGAGGAGAATGACGTCAGTAATATCATCTCTGCTGCAACAGAGGAGAATAACGTCAGTATATCATCTCTGCTGCAACAGAGGAGAATAGCGTCAGTATATCATCTCTGCTGCAACAGAGGAGAATGACGTCAGTATATCATCTCTGCTGCAACAGAGGAGAATAGCGTCAGTATATCATCTCTGCTGCAACAGAGGAGAATGACGTCAGTATATCATCTCTGCTGCAACCCGGCTGCTTGAAACTCTTCTTCATCTAGTTTTCACTTAATAGGAGGATGATGATGATGATGATGTCATCCAACCTTTATTGCCTGAAGAAGCATTGATGTGATTTATATTTTACATTTATAATATTATATATTATTCTCTCTTTAAGAACTGGAGTTACATTTTCTACGATAATACTATTTTATAGAGGGTTTACAGAGGGTCATTTAGAAAGGGAGGGAGGGGTAACAACAATTTAAAAAATGATCACAAAAAATATTTCTCCAATAACACCAGTTTCTATATTTTCAACACAATTCAGGGAGGGTTTTGATTATCGTTGACTATCATAAATTCGAAACAATTATTACAATAATATAGTTTATTTGATTTTTAAAAAACTGTAATGGTTACCATAATGAGTGGCCCTGGCATCATAGCCACCCCCTCCAGAGCCGTCTGATCCTGGGGATGGAGGGTGGGTGGCCTGGGGGGCCTGGGGCCTACCTGCTGGGGGGTCCGTGAGGGCCTGGCTGGTCAGGGCACTGGGGGGCTCCTGGAGGGTGTAGGTGGCTGTGGTCGAGGGGGTGGTGGGACTGGTGTTGTTGCTGGTCATATAGGGGGAGGTGTAGGGAGAACTGTTGTAATACTGGGCGTACTGGCCCTGGCCGAACGCTGGGTAGCTCGGATAGTCCTGGAGGGGGAGAGGGGATAGAGAGAGGAGGATGGAGAAAGGGAAGGATGGAAAGATTGAGAGGGTGGAGAGAGAGAGAGAGAGAGAGAGAGAGAGAGAGGGAGAGAGAGAGTGAGGGATGGAGAGAGAGAGATGGAGAGAGAGAGAGAGCAAGAGTGAGAGGGAGAGAGAGAGAGAGAGAGAGAGAGAGAGAGAGAGAGAGAGAGAGAGAGAGAGAGAGAGGGATGGATGGATGGAGAGAGAGAGAGAGAGAGAGAGATGGATGGAGAGAGAGAGATGGAGAGAGAGAGAGAGAGCAAGAGAGAGAGTGAGCGGGATGGAGAGAGAGAGAGACCGGAAAGGTAGACAGAGAGAAAGAAAGAGAAAGAGATGAAAGGTAGAATAAGTGGAGAGGTACAGAGAGAGAGTGAGAGACGGTGAGTAACGTGAGATATGCCCCCCCTTGCTACTTTACAGTGCAGATTCCAAAACATAAATGCAAACACATGTCTCTTGTGTCCTACATCTGAACAGCGATCTGTCTTGGTATTTTTGGGAGGCGTCCTATTGCCTACATAGTGCACCAGAGCATTATGGGGGGGCACTAGTCAAAAGTAGTGTACTAATGTAAACAGTGTACAGGGTGCCATTTGGGATGCCCGTCCTCTGGCATAACCAATAGAAGCAGGGGATAATCCCTGCGTACACCACTTCAGACGTTACGATCGATTCCGGGATGATTCTTGTGACGTAGATGAAGTGTAACTGGTCTGTATCGTACATGTTCCCTTTTGTAGTGAACTACTAGCCTATGGGTTCTGGTCAAAAGTAGTGCACTACATAGGGAATAGGGTTCCATAGGGTTCTGGTCTAAAGTAGTGCACTACATAGGGAATAGGGTTCTATAGGGTTCTGGTCAAAAGTAGTGCACTTCATAGGGAATAGGTTTCCATAGGGTTCTGGTCTAAAGTAGTGCACTACATAGGGAACAGGTCGCCATTTGGGACGCAGCCCAAAGTTCCCAGGATTTCAGCAAGAGTATAAACCAATGATAGTAAACATGCCCACCAGGAAGCTAGAGTACAGTAGAGCATGTTGGTACCTGCTGTGTACTGTTGAAGCCGGTTGAGTTCGTGAGGGCGTTGCTTCCTGCGTACAGTCCTGACGTGGTTGTGAACGTGCCACCTGGAGAGGACAGGGGATAACACACGGTTATCACTAAGGAGTTGTACATATCACCTAGAGAGGACAGGGGATAACACATGGTTATCACTAAGGAGTTGTACATATCACCTGGAGAGGACAGGGGATAACACACGGTTATCACTAAGGAGTTGTACATATCACCTGGAGAGGACAGGGGATAACACACGGTTATCACTAAGGAGTTGTACATATCGCCTGGAGAGGACAGGAGATAACACACGGTTATCACTAAGGAGTTGTACATATCACCTGGAGAGGACAGGGGATAACACACGGTTATCACTAAGGAGTTGTACATATCACTTATAAACTCAATGACAGCGTATGCTATATGATAGTGTATGATATATGTTAGTGTATGATATATGATAATGCATGATAATGCATGATACATGATAATGTATGATAGTGTATGATATATGATAGTGCATGGCATACGATAGTGATAGTGTATTATATATATGATAATGGATGATATATGATATTGATTGATGTATGATAATGTATGATATATGATATAGTGTGTGATATAGTGATTGATGTATGATAGTGTATGATATATGATATAGTGTGTGATATAGTGTATGATATATGATAGTGATTGATGTATGATATATGATAAAGTGTGTGATATAGTGTATGATATATGATAGTGTATGATATATGATAGTGATTGATGTATGATAATGTATGATATATGATAGTGTAGGCAAAAGAGAGAGAGAGAGAGAGAGAGAGAGAGAGAGAGAGAGAGAGAGAGAGAGACAGAGAGAGAGAGAGAGAGAGAGAGAGACAGAGAGAGAGAGAGAGAGAGAGAGAGAGAGAGAGAGAGAGAGAGACAGAGAGAGAGAGAGAGAGAGAGAGAGAGACAGAGAGAGAGAGAGAGAGAGAGAGAGAGAGAGAGAGAGAGAGAGAGAGAGAGAGAGAGAGAGACAGAGAGAGAGAGAGAGAGAGAGAGAGAGAGAGACAGAGAGAGAGAGAGAGAGAGAGAGAGAGAGAGAGAGAGAGAGAGACAGAGAGAGAGAGAGAGAGACAGAGAGAGAGAGAGAGAGAGAGAGACAGAGAGAGAGAGAGAGAGAGAGAGAGAGCAAGAGAGCAAACTTTAAGGAAAGCTTTGACTATGTACAGACTCAGTGAGCACAGCCTTGCTATTGAGAAAGGTCACTGCCCACAAAATTAGGTGGAAACTGAGCTGCACTTCCTAACCTCCTGCCCAATGTATGACCATATTAGAGACACATATTTCCCTCAGATTACACAGACCAAACAAGAATTCGAGAAAACTACTGTGAGTGTAATATTTACAGTTTATTTTTTATTTCACTTTTGTTTATTATCTATTTCACTTGTTTTGGCTTTGTAAACATCATATGTTTCCCTTGAAAATAAAGTCCTTAAATTGTAATTGAAATTGAAGTTGAGAGAGAGAGGGAGGGTTGAAGGAGGGAGGAAGAGGCTCAAAACCAAACAGTAGCCTTATCTTCGTCCCCTTCCTTCCTTATCACTGATTGGATCTGGCTTGATGAATGACAGGGGGAGGGGGGGGGACGTCTCAGGCCCTCACAATTGGCTGAACACTGAGCCTGTTGTGTTAGGGCAACTGAAGGGTGGAGGAGTGGGGGAGGGAGAGAGAGGGGCTACAGAAAGTAAGGGAGGGAGAGAGGAAGGAAAAGAGATGACACATATTTCCCTCAGATTACACAGAACCACAAAGAATTTGAAAACAAATCAAATTTTGATAAAGTCCCATATCTACTGGGTGAAATTCCACAGTGTTCCATCACAGCAGCAAGATTTGTAACCTGTTGCCACAAGAAAAGGGCAACCAGTGAAGAACAAACACCATTGTAAATACAATCCATTTTTATGTTGATTTATTTTCCCTTTTGTACTTTAACTATTTGAAATGGCATAATTATTTTTGAACTTCTGTGAGTGTAATGTTAAAGGTTCATTTGTAATTAACCGTTAACCGTAAAAATTGTTTATTTCACTTTTGTTTATTATATAGTTAACTTGCTTTGGCAATATCAACATATGTTTCCCATGGCATTAAAATCCTCTTAAACTGAAAATTGAATTGAGGGAAAGGGGTGTCTGACATCCTGCTAATGAATATGTAGAATATGTCTTCTCTTTGCTGTTTTGAAAGAACCACCTCTAGGGCTAATTCAGTCTTTCAAAGAATAGCTGATAGGATCTAATGGCTTAATAATATACACAACATAAGTTATAGGGCTTAATCCTGCCCTGGGAGGGAGGGATGAAGAGAAGAGAGGAGACGAGGCCACAGGGCATGACTCCTCTCTACACTCTCCCTCCACCTGTCCTCTCATGTCAAAGAAGACAACAGGGCTTGCAGTCTTCCTGCCCTGGAAGGGAGGGATGAAGAGAAGACAGGAGACGAGGACACAGGGCATGACTCCTCTCTACACTCTCCCGCCACCTGTCCTCTCATGTCAAAGAAGACAACAGGGCTTGCTGTCTTCCTGCCCTGGGAGAGAGGGATGAAGAGAAGAGAGGAGACGAGGACACAGGGCATGACTCCTCTCTACACTCTCCCTCCACCTGTCCTCTCATGTCAAAGAAGACAACAGGAAGAGTAGCAGCGAGATCAGGAGATCAGAGAATTGCGTCCCAATGGGCACCCTATTCCCTACACAGTGCACTACTTTTGACCGGAGTCCTGGTCAATAGTGTACTAAATAGAGAATAGGGTGCAATTTGGGACCAGAAGCAGCAGAGATACAGTTGAAGTCAGAAGTTTACATACACCTTAGCCAAATACATTTAAACTCTGTTTTCAACCATTCCTGACAATACATTTGGAGTAAAAATTCCCTGTCTTAGATCAGTTAGGATCACCACTTTATTTTAAGAATGTGAAATGTCAGAATAATAGTAGACAGAATGATTTATTTCAGCTTTTATTTCTTTCATCACATTCCCAGTGGGTCAGAAGTTTACACACACTCAATTAGTACTTGGTAGCATTGCCTTAAAATTGTTTGTGTGGTCCCATGGTGTTGAACCTTGCGTACTATTGTTTGTACAGATGAACGTGGTACCTTCAGGCGTATGGAAATTGCTCCACAGGTACACCTCCAATTGACTCAAATGTTGTCAATTAGCCTTAATTAATAATTAACTTAATTAACTTCTGACGCACTGGAATTGTGATACAATTGTGATAATCTGTCTGTAAACAATTGTTGGAAAAATGACTTGTGCCATGCACAAAGTAGATGTCCTAACCGATTTCCCAAAACTATAGTTTGTTAACAAGGCATTTGTGGAGTGGTTGAAAAACAAGTTTTAATGACTCCAACCTAAGTGTATTTAAACTTCTGACTTCAGCTGTATATACAGTACCAGTCAAAAGACACACCTACTTATTCAAGCGTTTTTCTTTATTTTTACTATTTCTACATTGTAGAATAATAGTGAACACATCAAAACTATGAAATAACACACATGGAATCATGTAGTAACCAAAGAGGTGTTAAACAAATCAAAATATATTTTATATTTGAGATTCTTCAAAATAGCCACCCTTGATGACAGCTTTGCATACTCTTGGCATTCTCTCAACCAGCTTCATGAGGTAGTCACCTGGAATGCATTTCAATTAACAGGTGTGTTAAAAGTTCATTTGTGGAATGTTTTTCCTTCTTAAAACTTCTTACGGATCATTGGGACGCTAGCGTCTCACCTCAATTCAAATGACAGAAATTGTAATATAAAACATTCATGAAAATACAAGTATCATATATCATTTAAAAGCTTAACATCTTGTTAATCTAGTCAGATTTCAAAAAGGCTTTACGGCGAAAGCACACCATGTGATTATCTGAGGACAGCGCCCCGCACAACATTACATACATTTTCCAACCAAGCAGAGACGTCACGAAAGTCAGCAATAGTGATAAACTAAATCACTTACCTTTGAAGATCTTTATCTGGTTGCAATCACAAGGGTCCCAGCTACATACCAAATGGTCCTTTTGTTCGATAAAGTTCTTCTTTATAGCCCAAAAAAGTCAGTTTCATTGGCGCACTAGATCCACATTCAAAATGCATACAAATGAATCCCGTAACACGGTTAGCAATAAACTTCTTCCAAACATATCAAACAACGTTTCTAATCAATACTCAGGTACCCTAATATGTAAATAAACAATACTATAATAATATAATACTATACTATAATATATATATATACGATAATACCTAATATGTAAATAAATGATCAAATGTAAGACGGAGAATACCGGAGACCATTACCGGAGATATATATAACGAAGTACGCCGGAACACGCAACAAACACCACAGCCAAAATGGGAGCCACTTACTAAAACTACAAATTCTAGCTAATGTTTCAAAAAACAACCCTGAAACTCTTTCTAAAGACGGTTGACATCTAGTGGAAGCCCTAGGAACTGCAATCTGGGAGGTCTTCCTTTGATATTCCCATTGACAGCCATAGTAATCAAGAGTGAGCTGAATTGTTTTATATTCTGGATGGATTCTCCTCTGGGTTTCACCTGCCATATCAGTTATTTTATACCCACAGACATTATTTTAACAGTTTTGGAAACTTTAGAGTGTTTTCTATCCAATACTACTAATATGCATATCCTAGCTTCTGGGCCTGAGTAACAGGCAGTTTACTTTGGGCACCGCATTCATCCAAACTTCCAAATACTGGCCCAAAGAAGTTCATGCGTTTGAGCTAATCAGTTGTGTTGTGACAAGGCAGTGGTGATATACAGAAGATAGCCCTATTTGGTAAAAGACCAAGTCCATATTATGGCAAGAACAGCTCAAATAAGCAAAGAGAAACGACAGTCCATCATTACTTTAAGACATGAAGGTCAGTCAATAAGAAACATTTCAAGAACTTTGAAAGTTTCTTCAAGTGCAGTCGCAAAAACCATCAAGCGCTATGATGAAACTGGCTCTCATGAGGACCACCACAGGAAAGGAAGACCCATTGTTACCTCTGCTGCAGAGGATAAGTTCATTAGAGTTAACTGCACCTCAGATTGCATTCCAAATAAATGTTTCACAGAGTTCAAGTAACAGACATATCTCAACATCAACTGTTCAGAGGAGACGGTGTGAATCAGGCCTTCATGGTCGAATTGCTGCAAAGAACCCACTACTAAAGGACACCAATAATAAGAAGAGACTTGCTTGGGCCAAAAAACACGAGCAATGGACATTAGACCGGTGGAAATCTGTCCTTTGGTCTGATAAGTCCAAATGAGAGATTTTTGGTTCCAACCACCGTGTCTTTGTGAGACGCAGAGCAGGTGAATGCATGATTTTCGAAGCATGGAGGAGGAGGTGTGATGGTGTGGGGGTGCTTTCTGGTGACACTGTCAGTGATTTATTTACATTTCAAGGCACACTTAACCAGCATGTCTACCACAGCATTCTGTAGTGATACACCATCCCATCTGGTTTCCGCTTAATGGGACTATCATTTGTTTTTCAATAGGACAATGACCCAACACACCTCCAGGCCGTCAGATGACCTGGTCTCCACAATCACCTGAGTTGTACCCCAGAGGGAAGGAAAAGCAGCCAACAAGTGCTCAGCATATGTGGGAACCCCCTTCAAGACGGTTGGAAAAGCAATCCAGGTGAAGTTGAGAGTAGAGAGAATGCCAAGAGTGTGCAAAGCTGTCGTCAAGGTAACGGGTAGCTACTTTGAAGAATCTCAAATATAACATATATTTTTATTTCTTTAACACAATTTTGGTTGCTACATGATTCCATATGTGTTATTTCCTCGTTCTGATGTCTTCACTATTATTCGACAATGTAGAAAAGAGTAAAAAAATTAAGAAAGATCCTTGAATGAGTAGGTATTTCCAAACTTTTGACTGGTACTGTATATACACTGAGTGGACAAAACATTAAGGACACCCTCCTAATACTGAGTTGCAACCCACCTTTTGCCCTCAGAACAGCCTAAATTCTCAACTCTACAAGGTGTCGAAAGTGTTCCACAGGGATTCTGGCCAACGTTGACCCCAATGATTCCCACCATTCTTGATACACACGGGAAACTGTTGAGCGGGAAAAACCCAGAAGCGCTGAAGTTCTTGTCACAAACCGGTAGTGCTGGCACCTACTACCATTGCCCCTACTTGCCTCACTAGAGAGGGCCCAGGCTGGGGGCTTGGTAGGGTGGGTTGTGGGGGGTGCCTGCTGAACCCCTGCTTGCCTCACTAGAGAGGGCCCAGGCTGGGGGGCTGGGGGGTTGCCTGCGGTTCCCCGGGGGGCATGTTTTCACTCCCTCCCCCGGTCCTGCTCCAGTTAGCTCACTCACTCAAGACCAGACACCATCCCTCCTCATTTCCCTCCCTCCCCCTCTCTCTCCTGCCTTCTGGACACTACAATTGAAGTCCATTTGCTCTGGTTGATCAGTCCCCTAGCCAAGGGCCATGTCTATCATCAGTGCACAATATTTGTGGCAGAAGTTCATATGCCCCACTTGGGAATAGCCTATCAAGTCCAGATGGGCTTCCTTTAAAAGAGAGTAGAATAGACTGCAGACTTGCAGCTCACTGGATAATAGCTAACACACACACACACACACACACACACACACACACACACACACACACACACACACACACACACACACACACACACACACACACACACACACAGTGGGACAGAAAGACAGAACGCATGGACACAATTATTCACCTAATTAACATCTGTTCAGTGTGTGTGTGTGTGTGTGTATGTGTGTGTGTGTGTGTGTGTCCCATGTGGCATCCAGTCCCCTTACATAGTGCACTACTTTAGACAAGAGCCCTGTGGGTAGCTCTATAAGAGGTGCGTTAGGGAGGCAGCCTCTGTCTACTCCAGCACCTTGATAGTAAACTAGGAAATCATTATATAATAGAACACACATTTTAAATGAATGAATCATGTAGTTGCTGTATATCTCACCATTTCACTTTGCTTATATATATAAGTATATATAAATTGTGAAATATATTCAGATGATTCCTCAGAAAATAGATGTAAAAAACAGATCCCCCTCTGCTGTCTGGGACAATGACTGTAGCACCACACAGAGTCAAGTAGATCCCCTCTGCTGTCTGGGACAATGACTGTAGCACCACACAGAGTCAAGTAGATCCCCTCTGCTGTCTGGGACAATGACTGTAGCACCACACAGAGTCAAGTAGATCCCCTCTGCTGTCTGGGACAATGACTGTAGCACCACACAGAGTCAAGTAGATCCCCTCTCCTGTCTGGGACAATGACTGTAGCACCACACAAAGCCCCTGTGGTATCAGACATGGAAGCAGAGAGTAAAAACATTAATCTAATCATATTCCCCTGGACAGCTGGCCACACACACACACACACACACACACGCGCATACGCACGCACACAGACACGCACGCACGCACACACACACACACACACACACACACACACACACACACACACACCACACACACACACACACACACACACACACACACACACACACACACACACACACACAGACCAAGATACAGCCAGGCCTACAGTTCCTCCAACTGTTTTGTACGTAGCCTAAGGCTGGCCTGGGTCCTGGGCTGGAGAGAACTGGGGACTAATGACGGTGCTACTTAGGGGCTCTACTAGGGGCTCCCCTAGGGCTCTACTAGGGGCTCTACTAGGGGCTCTACCATCTCTACTAGGGGCTCTACCATCTCTACTAGGGGCTCTACCATCTCTACTAGGGGCTCGACTAGGGGCTCTACAATCTCTACTAGGGGCTCTGCCATCTCTTCTAGGGGCTCGACTAGGGGCTCTACCATCTCTACTAGGGGCTCCACTAGGGGCTCTACTAGGGGCTCCACTAGGGGCTCTACTAGGGGCTCTACTAGGGGCTCCACTAGGGGCTCTACCATCTCTACTTTGGGCTCTACCATCTCTACTAGGGGCTCTACCATCTCTACTAGGGGCTCTACTAGGGGCTCCACTAGGGGCTCCACTAGGGGCTCCACTAGGAGCTCTACTAGGGGCTCTACTAGGGGCTCTACCATTTCTACTAGGGGCTCTACTAGGGCCTCTACCATCTCTACTAGGGGCTCCACTAGGGGCTCTACTAGGGGCTCCACTAGGAGCTCTACTAGGGGCCCTACTAGGGGCTCTACTAGGGGCTCTACTAGGGGCTCCACTAGGAGCTCTACTAGGGGCTCTGCTAGGGGCTCTACCATCTCTACTAGGGGCACTACTAGGAGCTCTACTAGGGGCTCCACTAGAGGCTCTACTAGGGGCTCTACCGTCTCTACTAGGGGCTCTACTATCTCTACTAGGGGCTCTACTAGGGGCTCTACCATCTCTACTAGGGGCTCTACTAGGGGCTCCACTAGGGGCTCTACTATGGGCTCTACCATCTCTACTAGGGGCTCTACCATCTCTACTAGGGACTCTACCGTCTCTACTAGGGGCTCTACTAGTGGCACCACTAGGGGCTCTACTAGGAGCTCCAATAGGGGCTATACTAGGGGCTCTACCATCTCTACAAGGACTTATACTAGGAGCTCCACTGAGGGCTCTACTAGGGGCTCCACTAGGGGCTCTACTAGGGGCTCTACCATCTCTACTAGGGGTTCTACTAGGGGCTTCACTAGGGGCTCTACTAGGTGCTCTACTAGGTGCTCCACTAGGGGCTCTACTAGTGGCTCTACCATCTCTACTAGGGGCTCTACCATCTCTACTAGGGGCTCTACTAGAAGTTCTACTAGGGGCTCTACTAGGGGCTCTACTAGGAGCTCTACTAGGACTTCTACTAGGAGATCCACTAGGGGCTCTGCTAGGGGCTCTACCATCTCTACTAGGAGTTATACTAGGAGCTCCACTAGGGGCTCTACTAGGGGCTCTGCCATCTCTACTAGGAGTTATACTAGAAGCTCCACTAGGGGCTCTACTAGGGGCTCTACCATCTCTACTAGGAGTTATACTAGAAGCTCCACTAGGGGCTCTACTAGGGGCTCCACTAGGGTCTCTACTAGGGGCTCTACCATCTCTACTAGGGGCTCCACTAGGGGCTCTACTAGGGGCTCTACTAGGGGCTCCACTAGGGGCTCCACTAGGGTCTCTACTAGGGGCTCTACCATCTCTACTAGGGGCTCTACTAGGGGCTCTACTAGGGGCTCCACTAGGGGCTCTACCATCTATACTAGGGGCTCTACCATCTCTACTAGGGGCTCTACTAAGGGCTCCACTAGGGGCTCCACTAGGATCTCCACTAGGAGCTCTACTAGGGGCTCCACTAGGGGCTCTACTAGGGGATCTACCATTTCTACTAGGGACTCTACTAGGGGCTCTGCCATCTCTACTAGGGGTTCCACTAGGGGCTCTACTAGGGGCTCCACTAGGAGCTCTACTAGGGGCTCTACCATCTCTACTAGGGACTCTACTAGGGGCTCTACCATTTCTACTAGGGGCTATACCATCTCTACTAGGGGCTCTACCATCTCTACTAGGGGCTCCACTAGGGGCTCTACTAGGGGCTCTACTAGGGGCTCTACTAGGGGCTCCACTAGGGGCTCTACTAGGGGCTCTACCATCTCTACTAGGGGCTCTACTAGGGGCTCTACTAGGGACGCCACTAGGGTCTCTACCATCTCTACTAGGGGCTCTACTAGGAGCTCCACTAGGGTCTATACTAGGGGCTCTACCATCTCTACTAGGAGTTATACTAGGAGCTCCACTAGGGGCTCTACTAGGGGCTCCACTAGGGGCTCTACTAGGGGCTCTACCAGGGGCTCTACCATTTCTACTAGGGGCTCCACTAGGGGCTCTACTAGGGGCTCCACTAGGAGCTCTACTAGGGGCTCTACCATCTCTACTAGGGGCTCTACTAGGGGCTCCACTAGAGGCTCTACTAGGGGCTCTACCATCTCTACTAGGGTCTCTACCATCTCTACTAGGGGCTCTACCATCTCTACTAGGGGCTCTACTAGGGGCTCTACCATCTCTACTAGGGGCTCCGCTAGGGGCTCTACTAGGGGCTCTACTAGGTGCTCTACTAGGGGCTCCACTAGCGGCTCTACTAGGGGCTCTACCACCTCTACTAGGGTCTCTACCATCTCTACTAGGGTCTCTACCGTCTCTACTAGGGGCTCTACTAGGAGCTCCACTAGGGTCTCTACTAGGGGCTCTACCATCTCTACAAGGACTTATACTAGGAGCTCCACTGGGGGCTCTACTAGGGGCTCCACTAGGGGCTCTACTAGGGGCTCTACCATCTCTACTAGGGGCTCTACTAGGGGCTCCACTAGGGGCTCTACTAGGGGCTCTACCATCTCTACTAGGGGCTCTACCATCTCTACTAGGGGCTCTACTAGAAGTTCTACTAGGGGCTCTACTAGGGGCTCTACCATCTCTACTAGGGGCTCTACTAGGAGCTATACTAGGGGCTCTACTAGAAGTTCTACTAGGGGCTCTACTAGGGGCTCTACCATCTCTACTAGGGGCTCTACTAGGAGCTCTACTAGGGGCTCTACTAGGAGCTCCACTAGGGGCTCTACTAGGGGCTCTACCATCTCTACTAGGACTTCTACTAGGAGATCCACTAGGGGCTCTACCATCTCTACTAGGAGTTATACTAGGAGCTCCACTAGGGGCTCTACTAGGGACTCTACCATCTCTACTAGGAGTTATACTAGAAGGTCTACTAGGGGCTCTACTAGGGGCTCTACTAGCTCTACTAGCTCTACTAGCTCTACTAGGGGCTCTACTAGCTCTACTAGGGGCTCTACTAGGTGACCTACTTGGGGCTCTACTAGGGGCTCTACTAGCTCTACTAGGGGCTCTACTAGGTGCTCTACTTGGGGCTCTACTAGGGGCTCCACTAGGGGCTCTACTAGGGGCTCTACCATCTCTACTAGGGGCTCTACTAGGGGCTCCACTAGGGGCTCTACTAGGGGCTCTACCATCTCTACTAGGGGCTCTACCATCTCTACTAGGGGCTCTACTAGGGGCTCTACCATCTCTACTAGGGGCTCTACTAGGAGCTATACTAGGGGCTCTACTAGAAGTTCTACTAGGGGCTCTACTAGGGGCTCTACCATCTCTACTAGGGGCTCTACTAGGAGCTCTACTAGGGGCTCTACTAGGAGCTCCACTAGGGGCTCTACTAGGGGCTCTACCATCTCTACTAGGACTTCTACTAGGAGATCCACTAGGGGCTCTACCATCTCTACTAGGAGTTATACTAGGAGCTCCACTAGGGGCTCTACTAGGGGCTCTACCATCTCTACTAGGAGTTATACTAGAAGCTCCACTAGGGGCTCTACTAGGGGCTCTACTAGCTCTACTAGGTGCTCTACTTGGGGCTCTACTAGGGGCTCTACTAGCTCTACTAGGGGCTCTACTAGGTGTTCTACTTGGGGCTCTACTAGGGGCTCCACTAGGGGCTCCACTAGGGTCTCTACTAGGGGCACTACCATCTCTACTAGGGGCTCTACTAGGGGCTCTACTAGGGGCTCCACTAGGGGCTCTACCATCTCTACTAGGGGCTCTACCATCTCTACTAGGGGCTCTACTAAGGGCTCCACTAGGGGCTCCACTAGGATCTCCACTAGGAGCTCTACTAGGGGCTCCACTAGGGGCTCTACTAGGGGATCTACCATTTCTACTAGGGACTCTACTATGGGCTCTGCCATCTCTACTAGGGGTTCCACTAGGGGCTCTACTAGGGGCTCCACTAGGAGCTCTACTAGGGGCTCTACCATCTCTACTAGGGACTCTACTAGGGGCTCTACCATTTCTACTAGGGGCTATACCATCTCTACTAGGGGCTCTACCATCTCTACTAGGGGCTCCACTAGGGGCTCTACTAGGGGCTCTACTAGGGGCTCTACTAGGGGCTCCACTAGGGGCTCTACTAGGGGCTCTACCATCTCTACTAGGGGCTCTACTAGGGGCTCTACTAGGGGCTCTACTAGGGGCGCCACTAGGGTCTCTACCATCTCTACTAGGGGCTCTACCATCTCCACTAGGGGCTCTACTAGGAGCTCCACTAGGGTCTCTACTAGGGGCTCTACCATCTCTACAAGGACTTATACTAGGAGCTCCACCGGGGGCTCTACTAGGGCTCCACTAGGGGCTCTACTAGGGGCTCTACCATCTCTACTAGGGGCTCTACTAGGGGCTCCACTAGGGGCTCTACTAGGGGCTCTACCATCTCAACTAGGGGCTCTACCATCTCTACTAGGGGCTCTACTAGAAGTTCTACTAGGGGCTCTACTAGGGGCTCTACCATCTCTACTAGGGGCTCTACTAGGAGCTATACTAGGGGCTCTACTAGAAGTTCTACTAGGGGCTCTACTAGGGGCTCTACCATCTCTACTAGGGGCTCTACTAGGAGCTCTACTAGGGGCTCTACTAGGAGCTCCACTAGGGGCTCTACTAGGGGCTCTACCATCTCTACTAGGACTTCTACTAGGAGATCCACTAGGGGCTCTACCATCTCTACTAGGAGTTATACTAGGAGCTCCACTAGGGGCTCTACTAGGGGCTCTACCATCTCTACTAGGAGTTATACTAGAAGCTCCACTAGGGGCTCTACTAGGGGCTCTACTAGCTCTACTAGGGTCTCTGCCAGGATCTCTACTAGGGGCTCTACTAGAGGCTCTACTAGGGGCTCTACTAGGGGCTCTACTAGCTCTACTAGCTCTACTAGGGGCTCTACTAGCTCTACTAGGGGCTCTACTAAGGGCTCCACTAGGGGCTCCACTAGAATCTCCACTAGGAGCTCTACTAGGGGCTCCACTAGGGGCTCTACTAGGGGATCTACCATTTCTACTAGGGACTCTACTATGGGCTCTGCCATCTCTACTAGGGGTTCCACTAGGGGCTCTACTAGGGGCTCCACTAGGAGCTCTACTAGGGGCTCTACCATCTCTACTAGGGACTCTACTAGGGGCTCTACCATTTCTACTAGGGGCTATACCATCTCTACTAGGGGCTCTACCATCTCTACTAGGGGCTCCACTAGGGGCTCTACTAGGGGCTCTACTAGGGGCTCTACTAGGGGCTCCACTAGGGGCTCTACTAGGGGCTCTACCATCTCTACTAGGGGCTCTACTAGGGGCTCTACTAGGGGCGCCACTAGGGTCTCTACCATCTCTACTAGGGGCTCTACCATCTCCACTAGGGGCTCTACTAGGAGCTCCACTAGGGTCTCTACTAGGGGCTCTACCATCTCTACAAGGACTTATACTAGGAGCTCCACCGGGGGCTCTACTAGGGCTCCACTAGGGGCTCTACTAGGGGCTCTACCATCTCTACTAGGGGCTCTACTAGGGGCTCCACTAGGGGCTCTACTAGGGGCTCTACCATCTCAACTAGGGGCTCTACCATCTCTACTAGGGGCTCTACTAGAAGTTCTACTAGGGGCTCTACTAGGGGCTCTACCATCTCTACTAGGGGCTCTACTAGGAGCTATACTAGGGGCTCTACTAGAAGTTCTACTAGGGGCTCTACTAGGGGCTCTGCCATCTCTACTAGGGGTTCCACTAGGGGCTCTACTAGGGGCTCCACTAGGAGCTCTACTAGGGGCTCTACCATCTCTACTAGGGACTCTACTAGGGGCTCTACCATTTCTACTAGGGGCTATACCATCTCTACTAGGGGCTCTACCATCTCTACTAGGGGCTCCACTAGGGGCTCTACTAGGGGCTCTACTAGGGGCTCTACTAGGGGCTCCACTAGGGGCTCTACTAGGGGCTCTACCATCTCTACTAGGGGCTCTACTAGGGGCTCTACTAGGGGCGCCACTAGGGTCTCTACCATCTCTACTAGGGGCTCTACCATCTCCACTAGGGGCTCTACTAGGAGCTCCACTAGGGTCTCTACTAGGGGCTCTACCATCTCTACAAGGACTTATACTAGGAGCTCCACCGGGGGCTCTACTAGGGCTCCACTAGGGGCTCTACTAGGGGCTCTACCATCTCTACTAGGGGCTCTACTAGGGGCTCCACTAGGGGCTCTACTAGGGGCTCTACCATCTCAACTAGGGGCTCTACCATCTCTACTAGGGGCTCTACTAGAAGTTCTACTAGGGGCTCTACTAGGGGCTCTACCATCTCTACTAGGGGCTCTACTAGGAGCTATACTAGGGGCTCTACTAGAAGTTCTACTAGGGGCTCTACTAGGGGCTCTACCATCTCTACTAGGGGCTCTACTAGGAGCTCTACTAGGGGCTCTACTAGGAGCTCCACTAGGGGCTCTACTAGGGGCTCTACCATCTCTACTAGGACTTCTACTAGGAGATCCACTAGGGGCTCTACCATCTCTACTAGGAGTTATACTAGGAGCTCCACTAGGGGCTCTACTAGGGGCTCTACCATCTCTACTAGGAGTTATACTAGAAGCTCCACTAGGGGCTCTACTAGGGGCTCTACTAGCTCTACTAGGGTCTCTGCCAGGATCTCTACTAGGGGCTCTACTAGAGGCTCTACTAGGGGCTCTACTAGGGGCTCTACTAGCTCTACTAGCTCTACTAGGGGCTCTACTAGCTCTACTAGGGGCTCTACTAGGTGCTCTACTTGGGGCTCTACTAGTTGCTCTACTAGCTCTACTAGGGGCTCTACTAGGTGCTCTACTTGGGGCTATACTACTAGCTCTACTAGCTCTACTAGGGTCTCTACTAGCTCTACTAGGGGCTCTACTAGGTGCTCTACTTGGGGCTCTACTAGTTGCTCTACTAGCTCTACTAGGGGCTCTACTAGGTGCTCTACTTGGGGCTCTACTAGGGGCTCTACTAGCTCTACGAGGGGCTCTACTAGCGGCTCTACTGGGGTCAACACTAGGGGCTCTACTAAACTGCAGGACATAATAAAAACCCTCCAACCCAAAAAGGCCTGTGGTGTTGATGGTATCCTCAATGAAATGATAAAACATACAGACCACAAAATCCAATTGGTTATACTTAAACTCTTTAACATCATCCTCAGCTCTGGCATATTCCCCAACATTTGAAACCAAGGACTGCTCACCCCAATCGACAAAAGTAGAGACAAATTTGTCCCCAATAACTACCGTGGAATATGCATCAACAGCAACCTTGGGAAAATCCTCTGCATTATTATTAACAGCAGACTTGTACACTTCCTCAATGAAAAAAATGTACTGAGCAAATGTCAAATTGGCCTTTTATCAAATTACCGTACAACAGACCATGTATTCACCCTGCACACCCTAAATGACAAACAAACAAACAAAGGCAAAGGCAAAGTCTTCTCATGCTTTGGGAAGTTTGACTCAATTTGACATGAGGGTCTGCTATACAAATTGATGGAAAGTGGTGTTGGGGGAAAAACATACAACATAAACAGTTATATATATAGGTATATATATACATATATATATATATAGGTTGCAGCACCCGGTCTCACCCTACTAGAATCTGAAGTCAAATGTCTACTGTTTGTTGCTTCTGGTGCTTCTGTCCCCAACCAAGGAGGGCCCACAGCAGCACCTAGATCTTCTACACAAATTCTGTGAGACATGGGACCTGACAGTAAATCTCAGTAAGACAAAATAATGGTAAGAAGGGCCTTCTATGCCACCAAAAGGAACATAAAATTCAACATACCAATTAGCATCTGGCTAAAAATACTTGAATTAGTCATAGAACCCATTGCCCTTTATGGTTGTGAGGTCTGGGGTCCACTCACCAACCAAGACTTAACTAAATCGGACAAACAGCAAATTGAGACTCTGCATCCAGAATTCTGCAAATATATATATATATATATATATATATATATATATATATATATATATATATATATATATATATATATATATATATATATATATATATGTACAAGGTAGAACACCAAATAAACGTTAAATTCTACAACCACCTAAAAGGAAGTGATTCCCAAACTTTCCATAACAAAGCCATCACCTAAAGAGAGATGAACCTGGAGAAGAGTCTCCTAAGCAAGCTGGTCCTGGGGCTCTGTTCACAAACACAAACACACCCTACAGAGCCATCACCTACAGAGAGATGAACCTGGAGAAGAGTCCCCTAAGCAAGCTGGTCCTGGGGCTCTGTTCACAAACACAAACACACCCTACAGAGCCATCACCTACAGAGAGATGAACCTGGAGAAGAGTCCCCTAAGCAAGCTGGTCCTGGGGCTCTGTTCACAAACACAAACACACCCTACAGAGCCCCAGGACAACAGCAGAATTAGCACAGAGCAAACTAGAATGCTATTTGGCCCTAAACTGTGACTGACCCAGAATTAAGGAAAGCTTTGACTATATACAGACTCAGTGAGCATAGCCTTGCTATTGAGAAAGACCGCCGTAGGCACTCTCAAGAGAAGACAGGCTATGTGCTCACTGCCCACAAAATGAGGTGGAAACTGAGCTGCACTTCCTAACTTTCTGCCAAATGTATGACAATATTAGAGACACATATTTCCCTCAGATTACAGAGATCCACAAAGAATTCGAAAACAAATCCTGATAAAATGTTGATTAACACCACAGTGTGACAGTGTGACATCACAGCAGCAAGATATGTGACCCGTTGCCACAAGAAAAGGGCAACCAGTGAAGAACACAACCCATATTTACGTTGGTTTATTTTCCCTTTTGTACTTTAACTATTTGCATGTCGTTACAACACTGTATATAGACATCATATGACATTTGTCTTTATTCTTTTGGAACTTATGTGAGTGTAATGTTAACTGTTAATTTGTACATTATCTACCTCGCTTGCTTTGGCAATGTTAACATATGTTTCCCATGCCAATAAAGCCCCTTGAACTGAATTGAGAGACAGAGAGAGAGAGAGTGGGAAGCAGAGAGAGAAAGAAAGAGAGAGGAAGACAAATGGCTACATAATACTGTCATCATGAGTTAAACCATTGAGGCCAGGAAAGTAGCTCTTTCCCTCTCCCTTGCTCCTCCCCCCCACCCTTCTCTCTCTCTCTCCCTTTCAATTCAATTCAATTTTAAGGGCTGTAGTGGCATGGAAAACAGATGTTTACATTGCCAAAGTAAATGGAATAGACAATAAACAAAAGGGACATAAACAAGGGAAATAAATAAATAATAACATTACACTCATACAAGTTTTTAAAGAATATAGACATTTGAAATGTTATATTATTAATGTTATAGTATTGTACAGCGTCTCTCTCAGAGCTGTAGGGCTGCGGCAGGCAGAGTATTTGGTTAAGAGGCGTGGAAAAGTGCCTTCCCCGGGCCACTCCACACATCTGCTGTTCTGTTTGGCCTTATTTATTGTGAGATTCTCCGCAGGCTTTTCAACAACATGTGGAGATGTTTCTACTATCACACATTACACAGTGGAGCGAACATAAAGCTATGGTTAGCTCTGGTTAGCATGGCTGATAGGCTACGGTTAGCTCTGGTTAGCATGGCTGAT
>NC_034191.2:80352613-80355361 GCF_002021735.2 Oncorhynchus kisutch
TCTGTCCTGGGGATTGGGACTGGCTCAGTCCCCCCTCTGTCTTTATGCCTGCCCATAATGAATCTGAATCAGTTAGTAACACCACATTGATTTGATGCACACACAACTCACTGCTGTCAGACAACTCTAAACCAGGCACTTTGAGACATATCTCTATCTCTATGTTAAAGTAATTTAGTATTATATTAAATAGAGCTAGCTTTATATTAAATACAAGTAAATATATTTGTATTGTTATCTTTATTATTGTCTCTGTTAACTAAATAATTTTACCTTTAGGACAGATTTGTTTTTAAATCAGTCTGCTAGTAACTGTTCTAATTTATAAATTGATAATACACCTAATCCTCACTTCAGAATCAACTCGTTTGGGGGTTTGAAAATTAATGGCTAAAAGATGGACGATCTCTGAATTATTGCACAAGTAATAAAAACAACACACTTGCTACTAGTGTTTGTTGTTAGTCCAACGGCCAGTCGGTTATATTGACTCAAAGTCGACCTCTTTCCTATGCCATGGCAGGTTCACTACCACTCAAACAAACACTCTGTGCGTTCCAAATCGCATGCTATTCTCTATATACTGTAGTGCACTACTTCTGGTGAAAAGTAGTGCACTATATAGGGGATAGGGTATCATTGTGATGCATGTTCTAAATTCCTAAGTCATATTGGAAATTTTGTGGGGGGTTCAAGTCCTTCTAAGGCCTTCGGACAAATAAAGAACATCGATATGGGGGGGTTCAAGTCCTACTAAAGCCTTCGGACAAATTAAAGAACATCGATATGGGGGGGTTCAAGTCCTACTAAAGCCTTCGGACAAATAAAGAACATCGATATGGGGGGTTCAAGTCCTACTAAAGCCTTCGGACAAATAAAGAACATCGTTATGGGGGGGGTTCAAGTCCTACTAAAGCCTTCGGACAAATAAAGAACATCGATATGGGGGGGTTCAAGTCCTACTAAAGCCTTCGGACAAATAAAGAACATCGATATGGGGGGGTTCAAGTCCTACTAAAGCCTTCGGACAAATAAAGAACATCGATATGGGGGGGTTCAAGTCCTACTAAAGCCTTCGGACAAATAAGGAACATCGATATGGGGGGGTTCAAGTCCTACTAAAGCCTTCGGACAAATAAAGAACATCGATATGGGGGGGTTCAAGTCCTACTAAAGCCTTCGGACAAATAAAGAACATCGATATGGGGGGTTCAAGTCCTACTAAAGCCTTCGGACAAATAAAGAACATCGATATGGGGGGTTCAAGTCCTACTAAAGCCTTCGGACAAATAAAGAACATCGATATGGGGGGTTCAAGTCCTACTAAAGCCTTCGGACAAATAAAGAACATCGATATGGGGGGGTTCAAGTCCTACTAAAGCCTTCGGACAAATAAAGAACATCGATATGGGGGGGTTCAAGTCCTACTAAAGCCTTCGGACAAATAAAGAACATCGATATGGGGGGGTTCAAGTCCTACTAAAGCCTTCGGACAAATAAGGAACATCGTTATGGGGGGTTCAAGTCCTACTAAAGCCTTCGGACAAATAAAGAACATCGTTATGGGGGGTTCAAGTCCTACTAAAGCCTTCGGACAAATAAAGAACATCGATATGGGGGGGTTCAAGTCCTACTAAAGCCTTCGGACAAATAAAGAACATCGATATGGGGGGTTCAAGTCCTACTAAAGCCTTCGGACAAATAAAGAACATCGATATGGGGGGGGTTCAAGTCCTACTAAAGCCTTCGGACAAGTAAAGAACATCGTTATGGGGGGTTCAAGTCCTACTAAGCCTTCGGACAAGTAAAGAACATCGTTATGGGGGGTTCAAGTCCTACTAAAGCCTTCGGACAAGTAAAGAACATCGTTATGGGGGGGTTCAAGTCCTACTAAAGCCTTCGGACAAATAAAGAACATCGTTATGTACATTGTTGTTTCGTTTCTATGACGCCTGAAGAAACCGTTTTTGTTGTTGTTGTTTCGTTTCTATGACGCCTGAAGACACCGTGTTGTTGTTGTTGTTTTGAAATGTATATTGGTTCCGATCTGACTGAATAGCTTGACAAGCACTTTTATTTGTTATTGTTTTTGATGGTTGCAGGGAATATGGTGCGAACCAACGACCAACGCCATAGTTCTAGGTCTCCTTTTGTTTTATCCTGGGAACTGTTTGTCCTGATCTAAGTGTTTATTTGCAATACCTCGGTGAAGAGTTGAATAGCACGTAGTACTACCAAGACTACACAACTAGCATGCCATTCTAATATATATATTAAAATGGCATGCTAGTTGTCTATTCTTGTTTATATATAATATATATTAGTTGAATAAGAACTAATATTATAATATTATGAACATCATAACCTTTGAATTAGAACAGGAACAATATAAAGATGAATCTTTATGAAAATAACGTTTATTTACAGAGTCTTCGAAGGGTCTTCATTTTCCTTGACTTGTTCCACATTTTGTTGTGTTACAGCCTGAATTCAAAATGGATTCAATTGATGTTTTTATTTCTCACCCAACTTTCACACAATACACCCTAATTACAAAGTGAAAACATGTTTGAAAATGTATTGAAAATGAAATACAGAAATATCTAATTTACATAACAATCACCTTTGGCAGCGATTACAACTGTGAGTCTTTCTGGGTAAGTCTCTAAGAGCTGTGAGTATTTCTGGGTAAGTCTCTAAGAGCTGTGAGTCTTTCTGGGTAAGTCTCTAAGAGCTGTGAGTCTTTCT
>NC_034191.2:80355461-80376087 GCF_002021735.2 Oncorhynchus kisutch
AGAGTAAGAGACGGAAGAGAGAGAGAAAGTAAGAGAGGAAGAGAGAGAGAAAGAGAGAGAGAAAGTAAGAGAGGAAGAGAGAGAGAGAGGAGGAACATATTTTACCAAACACATAAAACCATAACAATACAGACACATTCTTTGTGATTCTGCTACATAAGGTTACGTAGTTGTCAGAAGCTCGTAAAGAGAGATAGTAATTAGTTCAAGAGTAAGACTAGCACTAGGACAGCAAAATGAGAAGTATATGTCGCAAAGGACAAGATAATAATTACAACTGATTTTGTAAGTGCACAAACGACAGACTTCCAGACAAACAAAGCAGGTAGAAACCTCCACATCTCGCAGCAGGATCTAATTAAAGGAACCCAATGAAGTTGGGATGCCGTTTATTTTCTGAAGCTAAATAAAAGAAGCCTTACTTGGAAGGGTAAATCTGTGAGGAGAACTGGTGTGTTTGTCTTGGGCTGAAGCCACTGGTTCCAATAACTGAGAGAGAGAGAGTTGAAGAGAAAGAAGAAGAGGGGGGGGGGGGGGGCAAGTACATATTTAAGCATTAAAGATATAGGGTAAATAAAAGTAAATATTATCTTTCGCCAACAGAACTTCTGGATTCCTAGGAAAGTGTAATTGTGTTGCGTTACTCCATTTATTTCCCCAACCCTTATTAAGGTTTAAAACCCGGGGCGCCAATAATGAAGTAAAATAATCAGGTAAAAACCCAGAGGGTTTATTCTGCTGACCAGCGTATATCCTGTGTCCCAAATGGCACCCCAAAATGGTACTTCGGCTGTCCCCATAGGAGAACCCTTTCTGGTTCCAGGTAGAACCCTTTTGGGTTCCATGTAGAACCTTTCCACAGAAGGTGGAAACCCGAACCCTGGAACCAAAAAGAGTTCTCACATGGGACAGCCGAAGAAACATTTTTTGGAACCCTTTTTTTCTAAGAGTGTAAGGAATAGGGTGCTATTTGGGATATAGCCTCTGTGAGATACTTGGCGCTGCCATGACGACAGCTAGGCTGGTGTAAACACACTCAGAATGGTCTGAATCAATGTGGGCCTGTTGCCTGGGGCTTGTCTCAAATGGAACCCTATTCCCTTATAGTGCACTACTTTTGACCAGGGCCCATATGTAGGGAATAGTGTGCCATTTGGGATCCAAACCCAGGCTTCAAGGCCAGGCCAGGACCAAATTGAAAGTGATTGCTTGTAACTAGCGCTACCACATTATCATTCCTTCATGAAACACAGGGCATATCACTGTGGATGCACTTCCTAATCAACGTTTTTCTACACAAACCTACTGTGACCAATGCTGCATTTTCACGTTGTCTTTGCACTTACTAATGGCTATTTTAAGTCAGTGCTTAGTGTATAGTTTTGAGTAAAAATCTTTAAAATAATTTTTGGTTTAAAATAACACACCAAATGTAATACAGTACACTTTTTCAATTATAATTATTTTATTTTATTTTATTTTAATCATTAGAAACAATAAATACAGTTAGTAAATTTGCAACTCAGTGCTAGAGGGTTACCACAGACCCTGTTTTGATCCTGGCCTGTATCACATTGGGAGTCCCATAGGGCGCCGCACAATTGGCCCAGCGTGCGTCAGGGTCAGGGTTTGACCCGGGGCAGGCCGTCATTATAAATAAGAATTTGTTCTTAACTGACTTGCCTAGTTAAATAAAGGTTAAATAAAAAATTTAAATCATTGAACCAGGTTTAAACGTCAACTGACCACGTTCTATAACATCTGTCTATTTGGACAAAAAAAACCAAAGTATTTAGTTTCCGTAGGGACGGGGACTGGGATACTAAGGATGTGTCCCAAAATGGCATCCTATTTTATATATAGTGCACCATTGTTGACCAGAGACTATGGGACTTTGACTATTATGGGTCTGGTCTAAAGTAGTGCACTATATATGGAATAGGGTGCAATTTAAGACAAACTACTGTAGATGTCTGGCATGTAACTGTAACTGTATGTAACTGTAACTGTCTGTAACTGTAACTGTATGTAACTGTAACTGTATGTAACTGTAACCGTATGTAACTGTAACTGTAACTGTATGTAACTGTAACTGTATGTAACTGTAACTGTAACTGTATGTAACTGTAACTGTAACTGTATGTAACTGTAACTGTAACTGTATGTAACTGTAACTGTAACTGTATGTAACTGTAACTGTATGTAACTGTAAACTGTAATGTATGTAACTGTAACTGTAACTGTATGTAACTGTAACTGTATGTAACTGTAAGTATGTAACTGTTAACTGTACTGTATGTAACTGTAACTGTAACTGTATGTAACTGTAACTGTAACTGTAACTGTAACTGTATGTAACTGTAACTGTATGTAACTGTAACTGTAACAGTATGGTAACTGTACTGTATTAACTGTATGTACGGTAACTGTAAACTGTATGTAACTGTAACTTATGTACGTGTAACGTAACTTAATGTAACCTGTAACTGTATGTAACTTGTAACTGTATGTAAACTGTAACTGTAACTGTATTAACTGTAACTGTATGTAACTGTAACTGTATGTAACTACTGTAACTGTGAACTTTAACGGTATGTAACTGTAACTGTATGTAACTGTAACTGTTAACTGTAACTGTAACTGGTATGTAAACCTGTAACGAACTGTAACTGTAAGTAACTGTAACTGTATGTAACTTAACGTAACTGTAACTGTATGTAACTGTAACTGTAACTATGTAACTGTAAAGATGTAACTGTAACGTATGTAACTGTATGTAAACTGTAACTGTAACAGTATGTAACTGTAACTGTATGTAACTGTATGTAACTGTAACTGTAACTGTATGTAACTGTAACTGTATGTAACTGTATGTAACTGTAACTGTAACTGTAACTGTATGTACTGTAAACTGTATGTAACTGTAACTGTAAACTGTATGTAACTGTAACTGTATGTAACTGTAAACTGTATGTAACTGTAACTGTAACTGTATGTAACTGTAACTGTATGTAACTGTAACTGTAACTGTATGTAACTGTAACTGTATGTAACTGTAACTGTATGTAACTGTAACTGTAACTGTATGTAACTGTAACTGTATGTAACTGTAACTGTAACTGTATGTAACTGTAAACTGTATGTAACTGTAACTGTATGTAACTGTAACTGTATGTAACTGTAACTGTAACTGTATGTAACTGTAACTGTAACTGTAACTGTAACTGTATGTAACTGTAACTGTATGTAACTGTAACTGTATGTAACTGTAACTGTAACTGTATGTAACTGTAACTGTATGTAACTGTAACTGTAACTGTATGTAACTGTAACTGTATGTAACTGTAACTGTATGTAACTGTAACTGTAACTGTAACTGTAACTGTAACTGTATGTAACTGTAACTGTATGTAACTGTAACTGTAACTGTAACTGTATGTAACTGTATGTAACTGTAACTGTATGTAACTGTATGTAACTGTAACTGTATGTAACTGTAACTGTATGTAACTGTAACTGTATGTTACTGTAACTGTAACTGTATGTAACTGTAACTGTATGTAACTGTAACTGTATGTAACTGTAACTGTATGTAACTGTAGCTGTAACTGTATGTAACTGTAACTGTAACTGTAACTGTAACTGTAACTGTATGTAACTGTAACTGTATGTAACTGTAACTGTATGTTACTGTAACTGTATGTAACTGTATGTAACTGTAACTGTATGTAACTGTATGTAACTGTAACTGTATGTAACTGTAACTGTATGTAACTGTAGCTGTAACTGTATGTAACTGTAACTGTAACTGTAACTGTAACTGTAACTGTAACTGTAACTGTATGTAACTGTTGTAACTGTAACTGTAAATCTGTAAACTGTATGTAACTGTATGGTAGCTGTATGTACTGTATGGTACATGATGTAACTGGTATACTGTAACTGCATCAATATTGAACACTTTTCCCACATCATCATCAGCACCTGCTTCCGGTTGACTAAACCACAAACACACACACACACACACACACACACACCACACACACACACACACACACACACACACACACACACAACACACACACACACACACACACACACACCACACACACACACACCACACACACACACACTTCCAGTTGACTAAACAAACACACACAAACATAATTATAATGGGTAGTGATGTTTAATTATACTGGGTAGTGATGTTTAATTATACTGGGGTAGTGAGGTGATGTTTAATTATACTGGGTAGTGAATGTTTAATTATACTGGGTAGTGAGGTGATGTTTAATTATACTGGTAGTGATGTGATGTTTAATTATACTGGGTAGTGAGGTGATGTTAATTTATACTGGGTAGTGAGGTGATGTTTAATTATACTGGGTAGTGAGGTGATGTTTAATTATACTGGGTAGTGAGGTGATGTTTAATTATACTGGTAGTGAGGTGAGGTTTAATTATACTGGGTAGTGAGGTGATGTTTAATTATACTGGGTAGTGAGGTGATGTTAATTATACTGGGTAGTGATGTTTTAATTATACTGGGTAGTGATGTTTAATTATACTGGGTAGTGAAGGTTGATGTTTAATTATACTGGGTAGTGAGTTTAATTATACTGGGTAGTGATGTTTAATTATACTGGGGTAGTGATGTTTAATTATACTGGGTAGTGAGGTGAATGTTTAATTATACTGGTAGTGATGTTAAATTATACTGGGTAGTGATGTTTAATTATACTGGTAGTGAGGTGATGTTTAATTATACTGGGTAGTGAGTGATGTTAATTATACTGGGTAGTGATGTTTAAATTATACTGGGTAGTGAGGTGATGTTTAATTATACTGGGTAGTGATGTTTAATTATACTGGGTAGTGATGTTTAATTATAATGGGTAGTGATGTTTAATTATACTGGGTAGTGATGTGATGTTTAATTATACTGGGTAGTGATGTTTAATCATACTGGGTAGTGATGTTTAATTATACTGGGTAGTGAGGTGATGTTAATTATACTGGGTAGTGATGTTTAATTATATGTGATGTTTGGCGGAGGTGGAAAAGATGACCATATATTGCTGACATACAACATGAGTTGGATACAGATCCGGCTGAGGAAACCAGATCATTCTACTGCTCTGCTATTCACACATTATATTTTATTTTACTCAGCACGCAAACACACACACGGGTCCCCTCCCGTCTCACCTGATCCTGAGAAGCTGTCTAGGGAGGCGTCGGCTACTGGGGTGGTGATGTCACTGCTGCTCATTGGTTCTGTTTTAAACTGGGGACAAAGACAACACACACACCGTCAGCACACACACACACACACACACACCGTCAGTACACACACACCACACCATCGGCCCACACACACACACAGTCAGCACACACACACACACACACACCAACTGACACTATTGACTGGTGAGTTTAATGGTTTGGGATGTCTTTGACCATACACCCAAAACTACACCAGAACTACAGCCGGAACTACAGCCGGAACTACAGCCGGAATTACAGCCGGAACTACGGCCGGAACTACGGCCGGATCTACGGCCGGAACTACAGCCGGAACTACGGCCGGAACTACGGCCGGAACTGCGGCCGGAACTACGGCCGGAACTACGGCCGGAACTACGGCCGGAAACTACGGCCGGAACTACGGCCGGAACTACGGCCGGAACTACAGCCGGAACTACAGCCGGAACTACAGCCGGAACTACAGTGGAGCAATACTGTGGTGAAATGCAGGAGGGGAAAATATTTGACTAATATTCATCACAACATTTACATTCTGTTCTTTTAGACTAGAGCCTAATCATTTTTTTTCAAAATGGAATTCATAATAATATTGTTTGTTGGATTAATTTTAGGGATCATCTACATGTAATGACATGGGATTAACATGAAAATAAAACATAACTCTCCTCAGCGTAGATTACAATAAATTATCTCTCAACACACATTTGAGGAAAATAAAACATTTGCCTAATTGTTAATCAATTAAACCAACAAAGAGACCTTCCTCATTTCAAACCTTAATACACACACTGCTACAGCAAGAATTCAACAGTAACAAACTACAGCTCGTCAATACATTTCAATCCATCAATCAATCAATCAAAATAATCAATCAATTAATATACAATTAACATTATATATCCAATTAACATAACATAATCATTCATGGTCACTAATTACTGTATGGCTTAACCCAGGTTATAATGTAGCGTCAAGGGGGAAAGAAAGATTAACACAGTCAATGGTAGTAGGATACTGGTGTAAAATGGCCCCTGCATATAGAGAGGGAGTCAGTCTGCATGGACGTGCAAATACGATTGAAATGTCAAGACAATATAGTGTGTATAAAATCTGTTTTAAGAACTGTAGCGAATGGAGCGTGACCCCCTGCCCCGCTGAGCCTCTCAGAGTTATAACACTGATGGCTCAGTGGACAGGATTTTACAGTTATCTGACAGCTAGGGAATCAATCCATTTCACATCAGGCAGCAAGCAGGCTTTGGGATGGGAAGGAGGGGGGGGTGATATAGAGAAGAAGAAGGGGGTAAAGGGAGTCGTGCTCGGTGTGTCTCTCATGTTTTTAAAGAAGCTTTTCCCTGTCGTGTTTTACTTTGATCGTTCTGCTGAGGAATTGTTGACGAGAGAGAGGGAGGGAGAGAGGGAGGGAGAGAGGGAGGGAGGGAGAGAGGGAGGAGAGAGGGAGGGAGAGAGGGAGGGAGAGAGGGAAGGAAGAGAGGGAGGGAGAGAGGGAGGGAGAGAAGGGAGGGAGAGTATGAGGGGAGAGAGGGAGGGAGAGTATGAGGGAGAGTATGAGGGAGAGAGGGAGGGAGAGTATGAGGGAGAGATGGAGGGAGAGTATGAGGGAGAGAGGGAGGGAGGGAGAGAGGGAGGGAGAGAGGGAGGGAGAGTATGAGGGAGAGAGGGAGGGAGAGTATGAGGGAGAGAGGGAGGGAGGGAGAGGGAGTGAGGGAGAGAGGGAGGGGAGGAGAGAGGGAGGGAGAGAGGGAGGAGAGAGGGAGGGAGAGAAGGAGGGAAGAGAGGGAGGGAGAGAGGGAGGGAGAGAGGGGAGGAGAGTATGGAGGGAGAGAGGGAGGGAGAGTATGAGGGGAGAGTATGAGGGAGAGAGGGAGGGAGAGAGTATGAGGGAGAGAGGGAGGGAGAGTATGAGGGAGAGAGGGAGGGGAGGAGAGAGGGAGGAGAGAGGGAGGGAGAGTATGAGGGAGAGAGGGAGGGAGAGTATGAGGGAGAGAGGGAGGGAGGGAGAGAGGGAGGGAGAGAGGGAGGAAGAGAGGGAGGGAGAGAGGGAGGGGAGAGAGGGAGGGAGAGAGGAGGAAGAGAGGGAGGGAGAGAGGGAGGGAGAGTATGAGGAGAGGAGGGAGGGAGGGGAGAGGAGAGGGAGGAGAGGAGGGAGGAAGAGAGGGAGGGAGAGGAGGGAGGGAGGGAGAGAGGGAGGGAGAGTATGAGGGAGAGAGGGAGGGAGGGAGGGAGGGAGAGAGGGAGGGAGAGAGGGAGGAAGAGAGGGAGGGAGAGAGGGAGGGAGAGTATGAGGGAGAGAGGGAGGGAGGGAGAGAGGGAGGGAAAGTAGAAGGGAGAGTAGGAGGGAGAGTGGGAGGGAGAGTAGGAGGGAGAGTAGGAGGGAGAGGAGAGTGGGAGGGATAGTAGGAGGGAGAGTAGGAGGGAGAGTGGGAGGGAGAGTAGGAGGGAGAGGGAGTGTAGGAGGGAGAGTAGGAGGGAGAGTAGGAGGGAGAGTGGGAGGGAGAGTAGGAGGGAGAGGGAGAGTAGGAGTAGGACGGGAGTCGGAGGGAGAGAGGAGCGTAGGGGAGAGTAGGGACGGAGAGTAGGCGGGAGAGTGGAGAGTAGGAGGAGGGAGAGTAGGACGGGGTATGGAGGGAGAGAGTGGGAGGGAGAGTTAGGAGGGAGCGGGAGAGTGGGAGGGAGAGGTAGGCGGGAGAGGGAGAGTTGGGAGGGAGAGTAGGAGGAGAGGGAGAGTGGGAGGGACTTGAGTAGGAGGGAGAGTGGAGAGTGGAGGGAGGAGAGTAGGAGGATATTTTGGAGTGGAGGAGACGAGTAGGTAGAGGAGAGTAGGAGGAGAGTAGGCGGGAATGAGTAGGAGGGAGGGAGAGTTGGGAGGAGAGGAGTAGGGAGGGAGAGGTAGTAGGAGAGTGCGAGTGGAGGCGAGAGTAGGAGGAGGGGAGAGTGGGACGGAGAGTGTTTTTGGAATAACACATTTAGGTAGATGATAATACAATACAGAGACATAGGATTTGTGTGTGTGTGTCTGTGCACGTGAGTGTTTGTGTGTCTGTGCACGTGAGTGTGTGTGTGTGTGTGTCTGTGCACGTGAGTGTGTTGGTGTCGTGTGTGTGTCTGTGCACGTGAGTGTGTGTGTGTGTGTGTCTGTGCACGTGAGTGTGTGTGTGTGTGTCTGTTGCATGTGAGTGTGTGTGTGTGTCTGTGCATGTGAGTGTGTTTGTGTGTGTCTGTGCACGTGAGTGTGTGTGTGTGTCTGTGCACGTGAGTGTGTGTGTGTGTGTTTTTGCACGTAAGTGTGTGTGTGTGTGTGTGTGTATACTAGCTAATATAATGAGGGGACATCGTGGTTGTAACACTGCATGCACAGACTAAAGGTCAAAGGTCACACTCAGGTGTTCACAGAGAAACCGTACTCATGAAACACGGAACAACGGCAGACAGGAACCGATCAATCAATCAAAACAAGGACCACAGGATCCATAACCCCAGCCAGTCTCAAACCATGCTTCACACACTCAGCATAACACGAGTGCAACATTTACATTAACGCCATGAAAGGCCACAATAGTTGAAGAAACTCTTAGAATTAAAATAGATTTGTTATCAATTGAGAACAGTTAATTAATTAATTCATTTATAGTAGTATAAAAAAAGAAGAGTAAAAGCACAAGATTTTTTTTTTATTCTTCTCTTTCTTGTCTTTTCTAAGTTGAAACACCAAGTATTGTCCTTTCATATCCACACCTGAACTGCACCGACCTGCAGCCGACTGTGAGCTAGTGCTTAACAACCAGTCAGCTGTGGTGAGCATTGTGATGTTATCACCTATATGGGAAACAGAGAATAGGATACATGACAATCTGACTTCACCGCGGCTCTACGACAGGCTCTTTGTCCTTGCAGAGGACAAATTACACCCTACTTCCTACGGAGAGCACTGCTTTTGTCAAACAATCGGTCAAAAGTAGTGCACTACATAGGGAATAGGGTGCAATTGGGACGCACACACTCCCTAAACCACAAGGAAAGCGTTATCCCTTTTCCTATCAAGATGACATTTTTTTTAAGGTAGACATTGAAGCGCATGAGTGGGTTTGTAATAGCGCCCCTGCTAGCGACGTAGGTTCAACTAGAGAGAGTGGTGGTTTGAGAGGGACACAACAAGCCTACTCACCTGAGTCAATAGGAACATGTACAAACCACATGCAAAACTACAACCCATTTTCATACCATGAGCTTTTGAATAATTACATGGGCGTTTTAAATATACTGCTAATAGTTCCTCTGTAAACACAGAGACAATAGCATCACATTTACAAAGCAGATCGTTTTCATATCGTTTTTCATATCTAGATCAAATACAAGGGGCCCCTTTTTAAATTGTGTATTAAAACCAATGCAGTAAGTCTACAAGCCATCGGGTCACTAGTAGTTTCCCATGTTATTCAGAACTACAGAGAAGTAGACTGGAGGAAAGTAGTGGTACCACGTTTTCATTTGTTGACTTCACCTTTTTGAAAATGGAAAACAGATCGCGATTTCAACGGGGTAGCACCTGGAGACGTTTTCTTGCCATTTCAAGCATTTCACAACTTTAGCAGATGCCATAAAATGCTACACACAGGAAGAGGTGAGGTTAAAAAAGAAAAAGTCCCCTCTTTCTCTGCTCTGCTACCCGTACAAACTTAAATTGTACAACTGATGAAGCTACAACGCAATTGGTAGAATGGTTGTGATTACAACGGAGTGTATTTTCTGCACAATAATAATCACAACGTTTTCTGTGCAAACATCATTTCGTACCACAACCATTGTGTCAAGTTTAATGTTTAAATGTGTTACATCAGCATTTACCTGATTGTCTACAGGGCTCAGCCTATCCTCTCCCATGTCCTATAGTCCTATAGTGAATTTAGATTCCACACAGCGAAAATGAGGGAAGCATTAAGGAAATAATTCCCTAAGGCACATACCTTCAGTTGCCATTGGGGGGTCATGGAATTGGTATTGATATGGGAGTTGTCGAGGCTGGGACCATTAGGGGGATTCACGGCTGTGAGGGACTGGCTAGATCCTGCATGTCCATAGACCTGACGGACGAGAGACACACACATACACACACAACACACACACGGAAGACGGACGCAAACACATACAGAAGACAGACCGCACACACAGACGGAAGTAGACACACACACACACACACATATTTACTCACATCTTGCCAGAACCATCAAGGGAAAACAAATGGTAAAGAGCCTATAGATGTTTTCGTTTTAAACATGTTTGTCTCTTAAACCTACAGATAACAACATGGGTTAAAACTGTTGATTTGAAATGTTTTATACATTAAAGTAAACCAATATAAACATCTCACCTGGAGCTTGAGATTGTTTTTATTGTATCTAAAAGCTATAAATACTATCAATAGATTGAACTAAGTTCGGGAAAGACAAACATAATGTTATCTCTGCCTATTAATGTTATCTCCGCTTACTAATGTTATCTCTGCGTATTAATGTTATCTCTGCCTATTAATGTTATCTCCGCTTACTAGTGTTATCTCTGCGTATATTAATGTTATCTCTGCCTATTAATGTTATCTCTGCCTATTAATGTTATCTCCGCTTACTAGTGTTATCTCTGCGTATAATGTTATCTCTGCCTATTAATGTTATCGCAGCTTACTAGTGTTATCTCTGCGTATTAATGTTATCTCTGTCTATTAATGTTATCTCTGCCTATTAATGTTATCTCCGCTTACTAGTGTTATCTCTGCCTATTAATGTTATCTCCGCTTACTAGTGTTATCTCCGCCTATTAATGTTATCTCTGCCTATTAATGTTATCTCCGCTTACTAGTGTTATCTCTGCCTATTAATGTTATCTCTGCCTATTAATGTTATCTCCGCTTACTAGTGTTATCTCCGCGTATTAATGTTATCTCTGCCTATTAATGTTATCTCCGCTTACTAGTGTTATCTCTGCCTATTAATGTTATCTCTGCCTATTAATGTTATCTCTGACTATTAATGTTATCTCCGCTTACTAGTGTTATCTCTGCCTATTAATGTTATCTCTGCCTATTAATGTTATCTCCGCTTACTAGTGTTATCTCTGCCTATTAATGTTATCTCTGCCTATTAATGTTATCTCCGCTTACTAGTGTTATCTCTGCGTATTAATGTTATCTCCGCTTACTAGTGTTATCTCTGCGTATTAATGTTATCTCCACTTACTAATGTTATCTCCGCTTACTAATGTTATCTCTGCGTATTAGTGTTATCTCTGCGTATTAATGTTATCTCTGCCTATTAATGTTATCTCCGCTTACTAGTGTTATCTCTGCGTATTAATGTATCTCTGCCTATTAATGTTATCTCAGCTTACTAATGTTATCTCTGCGTATTAATGTTATCTCTGCGTATTAATGTTATCTCTGCCTATTAATGTTATCTCCGCTTACTAGTGTTATCTCTGCGTATTAATGTTATCTCTGCCTATTAATGTTATCTCTGCGTATTAATGTTATCTCTGCGTATTAATGTTATCTCTGCCTATTAATGTTATCTCCGCTTACTAATGTTGTCTCTGCGTATTAATGTTATCTCTGCGTATTAATGTTATCTCTGCCTATTAATGTTATCTCCGCTTACTAATGTTATATCTGCGTATTAATGTTATCTCTGCCTATTAATGTTATATCCGCTTACTAGTGTTATCTCTGCGTATTAATGTTATCTCTGCCTATTAATGTTATCTCCGCTTACTAATGTTATCTCTGCGTATTAATGTTATCTCTGCTTATTAATGTTATCTCTGCCTATTAATGTTATCTCCGCTTACTAATGTTATCTCTGCGTATTAATGTTATCTCTGCCTATTAATGTTATCTCCGCTTACTAGTGTTATCTCTGCGTATTAATGTTATCTCTGCCTATTAATGTTATCTCCGCTTACCAATGTTATCTCTGCGTATTAATGTTATCTCTGCCTATTAATGTTATCTCCGCGTACTACTGTTATCTCTGCGTATTAATGTTATCTCTGCCTATTAATGTTATCTCTGCCTATTAATGTTATCTCTGCCTATTAATGGTATCTCCGCCTATTGTTGTTATCTCTGCATATTAAAGTTATCTCCATTTATTATTGTTATCTCTGCCTATTAATGTTATCTCTGCTTATTAATGTTATCTCTGCTTATTTCTTTCATAATACATAATACAATTCAAACTAGGCCTACTGCTATACACTCAATTATAACATATTATATTAACATTATTTTATTATATATCAGCAATATATGATATTATAACATCAATATAGATTATAATTTAAATAATTGAAATTGATGAGCTCAGTAATAGAGACATTACAACACACATGAGCATTTTGTTTAAATTTTTTAGACTAGTTGAAAAAGCAGCTTCGACAGTATACAGCATTCGCTCCATGTTGATTAATGTACATACTCATGCTAGTCTACAGCATAGTAATTATATAGACATCCTTAGTGTACAGTGTGAACCACACTCTGTGATTGGAGGCTATGGTTAAAGTAGTTAGTTGCTAGAAGGTTAGAAGAGTTTGTTCTCTAAATGATTCTAAGAACAGCTAGCTACTTCTCCAAGTGATTAGCTACTTCTCCAAGTGATTAGCTAACTTCTCCAAGTGATTAACTACTTCTCCAAGTGATTAGCTCCTTCTCCAAGTGATTAACTACTTCTCCAAGTGATTAACTACTTCTCCAAGTGATTAGCTCCTTCTCCAAGTGAATAGCTACTTCTCCAAGTGATTAACTACTTCTCCAAGTGATTAGCTACTTCTCCAAGTGATTAGCTCCTTCTCCAAGTGATTAACTACTTCTCCAAGTGATTAGCTACTTCTCCAAGTGATTAGCTAACTTCTCCAAATGATTAACTACTTCTCCAAGTGATTAGCTCCTTCTCCAAGTGATTAGCTCCTTCTCCATGTGATTAACTACTTCTCCAAGTGATTAGCTACTTCTCCAAGTGATTAGAAGAGTTTGTCCTCTGAGTGATTCTGAGTGCTCTGTCTGCGGCTCAGTGAAGAGAGATGATAATGCCTAGTTCACGACGCATCAGTTTGCTCTGGCAACCATCTTAATTGTTTCTGTGTTTATACTGAAGACCACGCCACTGAAAACATAATTCTATCCCCTCATTGTTGCTGTGAAAAGTTGCTCAGCCAAATGGAGGTTAGTTAAAACAGGGCCGAAGACAGCTGAAACATCACACAATCTTAACACAAATTGTGTCTTTGTCATAACTGTTGAATTAAATTAGGGAGAAATGTTTGGTACACTAAACTGCTTTTTTTTCAGTTACATTTATAGATTGCATTTCAATCAACTAAACTAAGCCATTGGTTTTTGTTTAATGCAAACGCAATCTGATTGGATGAAATGATACGTCTGATATACCAACAATTTGATTGGATGAAATGATACGTCTGATATACCAACAATCTGATTGGATGAAATGATACGTCTGATATACCAACAATCTGATTGGATGAAATGATACGTCTGATATACCAACAATCTGATTGGATGAAATGATACGTCTGATATACCAACAATCTGATTGGATGAAATGATACGTCTGATATACCAACAATGTGATTGGATGAAATGATACGTCTGATATACTAACAATTTGATTGGATGAAATGATACGTCTGATATACCAACAATCTGATTGGATGAAATGATACGTCTGATATACCAAACAATCTGATTGGATGAAATGATACGTCTGATATACCAACAATCTGATTGGATGAAATGATACGTCTGATATACCAACAATCTGATTGGATGAAATGATACGTCTGATATACCAACAATCTGATTGGATGAAATGATACGTCTGATATACCAACAATCTGATTGGATGAAATGATACGTCTGATATACCAACATCTGATTGGATGAATGATACGTCTGATATACCAACATCTGATTGGATGAAATGATACGTCTGATATACCAACAATCGGATTGGATGAAATGATACGTCTGATATACCAACAATCTGATTGGATGAAATGATACGTCTGATATACCAACAATCTGATTGGATGAAATGATATGTCTGCTATACCAACAATCTGATTGGATGAAATGATACATCTGCTATACCAACAATCTGATTGGATGAAATGATACGTCTGCTATACCAACAATCTGATTGGATGGAATGATACGTCTGATATACCAACAATCTGATTGGATGAAATGATACGTCTGATATACCAACAATCTGATTGGATGAAATGATACGTCAGATATTTAAATAATGGATTGAAAGATATAGTCAATAGACTTGTTTTTAAATTAATTTCAAAAATGAAATACACAGATATATACATTATATATATACATTATATATATACGTTTTCTACTCACTCAGTTCAGCATGACATTTTTTCCCAACTCAAATTAATAAGTAAATAATGTAGAATTGTTGTGAATATTGTTCTCACAAACTGACATGCTGGTAGCTGTGTCCTATTTCCCCAGAGAAATATGAATTTACTGCTAAATTATCACCCCCACCAAAAAACTGAAATACAATTAGAACAGCGGCGTTACAGATATACCAGGAGACAATTACTATTAGATTTGCACAACTCTCTCTCTTTCTCTCTCTCTCTCCTCTCTCTCTCTCTCTCTCTCTCTCTCTCTCTCTCTCTCTCTCTCTCTCTCTCCCTCCCTCTCTCTCTCTCTCTCCTCTCCTCTCTCTCTCTCTCTCTGTCTCCCTCTCTCTCTCTCTCTCTCTCTCTCTCTTTCTCTCTCTCTCTCTCTCTCTCTCTATCTCCCTCTCTCTCTCTCTCTCCCCTCCCTCCCTGCATCCCTTCTGATGCTACCTGCCTTGGCGCTGGTCCAACTCTGCCTCTTACCTGGAAATACGTAGCGGCCCGGAATCATCTGAACCAGGCTGCCTCTCTCTGTTTTTTTTTCTCTTTTCCACCTGCCTGAACAGAAACAATGTCCCTCCTTGTTATTTCAGCTGTGTGTCACTGTCCAGACCCATCCATGACACAATAGAGCTGGTCTGAGAAAACATTATTGTTATTCCTGTCTCAAGAGTGGGAAGAGAGGGCTAACTGCACTGGGAAACTAACAGAGGACATTCTCTCTCTATAGAGTTTCTCTCTCAGCCCTTCTCTTCTCTCTCTCTCGCTCTCTCTTCTTCTACCACTGCTGTTGTTGCCTCTCCTCCCTCGTTCAGGTCTCCCCTCCCTCCCTCCTCCCCGAGTGAGGGGACTGCAGCCAAATAACAGAAAGGTGATTCATCATTGGTCTACGACAGCTGCAAACTGGATTAGCCCCGCCCACAATCAACATACAAAGAAGGCTTAGCCAAGGTAAGCAGTGAAGGGGAGGGGGCGGGGGACTGGGGGTTGGATGAAGGGAGGTAAAGGGGTGTGAGGTGATTGGGGAGGGGGGCGGGGACTGGGGGGTTGGATGAAGGGAGGTAAAGGGGTGTGAGGTGGATTGGGGAGGGGGCGGGGGACTGGGGGGTTGGATGAAGGGAGGTAAAGGGGTGTGAGGTAGATTGGGGAGGGGCGGGGGACTGGGGGGTGGGATGAAGGGAGGTAAAGGGGTTGTGAGGTGGATTGGGGAGGGGGCGGGGGACTGGGGGGTTGGGATGAAGGGAGGTAAAGGGGTGTGAGGTGGATTGGGGGGGGGGGGGAGTAGCATGGAGGTAGGAAGTTAGGTAGCTCCTGATAACAGCTGCTGGATAGAGAGGAGAGAGATGTGACTTGTTGAATAGAGGCCAGTGAAGCATGACGCCCGTAGCATCTTCAGCAGATCTTTCATCTGCAAATGACACCACCTGAAATGTATCTGCACTCCCCTCCCTCTGTCTTTCTCGCCTCTCCTCTCTCTCTCTAGCCTTCTCTCTAGCCTTCTCTCTAGCCTTCTCTCTAGCCTTCTCTCTAGCCTTCGCTCCTTCCCTTATCTCTCCCCTTCTCTCTAGCCTTCTCTCTAGCCTTCTCTCTAGCACTTCTCTCTCCCCTTCTCTCTCTAGCCTTCTCTCTAGCCTTCTCTCTAGCCTTCTCTCTAGCCTTCTCTCTCTACCCTTCTCTCTCCCCTTCTCTCTAGCCTTCTCTCTTCCCTTCTCTCTAGCCTTCTCTCTCCCCTTCTCTCTTAGCCTTCTCTCTCCCCTTCTCTCTAGCCTTCTCTCTAGCCTTCTCTCCTCTAGCCTTCTCTCTAGCCTTCTCTCTAGCCTTCTCTCTAGCCTTCTCTCTAGCCTTCTCTCTAGCCATCTCTCTCCCCTTCTCTCTCTAGCCTTCTCTCTCCCCTTCTCTCTAGCCTTCTCTCTTCCCTTCTCTCTAGCCTTCTCTCTCCCCTTCTCTCTCTAGCCTTCTCTCTCCCCTTCTCTCTAGCCTTCTCTCTCCCCTTCTCTCTCTAGCCTTCTCTCTCCCCTTCTCTCTAGCCTTCTCTCTCCCCTTCTCTCTAGCCTTCTCTCTAGCCTTCTCTCTAGCCTTCTCTCTAGCCTTCTCGCTAGCCTTCTCTCTAGCCTTCTCTCTAGCCTTCTCTCTAGCCTTCTCTCTAGCCTTCTCTCTCCCCTTCTCTCTTTCCCTTCCCTCTAGCCTTCTCTCTAGCCTTCTCTCTAGCCTTCTCTCTAGCCTTCGCTCTAGCCTTCTCTCTAGCCTTCTCTCTCCCCTTCTCTCTGGCCTTCTCTCTCCCCTTCTCTCTTCCCTTCTCTGTAGCCTTCTCTCTAGTCTTCTCTCTAGCCTTAAGCGCTCCGATACCGCTTGCAGTGCAGTAGCAGAGAGAACAGTCTATGACTAGGATTTGCAATTTTTAGGGCCTTCTTCTGACACCGCCTGGTTATAGCCGTACGCACTGCCCACACTGCCAGGTCTCTGACCTCCTCCCTATAGGCTGTCTCATTGTTGTCGGTGATCAGGCCTACCACCGTTGTGTCGTCAGCGAACTTAATGATGAGTTTAGATTCGTGCTTGGCCACGGAGATGTGCGTGAACAGGAAGTACAGGAGGGGGCTAAGCACGCACCCCTGAGGGGCCCCGTGTAGGGTATCAGCGTTATTGCCTACCCTTACCACCTGAGGGGCAGCCCGTCAGGAAGTCTAGGATTCAGTTGCAGAGGGATGTGTTTAGTCCCAGGGTCCACGCTGGCTGTGTATTAAATGCACCCTATTCCCTTTATAGTGCACTACTTTGAGCAGGACCCAATGGGACCTGGCACCCTATTCCCTTACATCGATACACAGTACATCACTATACAGTACAGTACAGCACTATACAGTACAGTACATCACTATACAGTACATCACTATACAGCACATCACTATACAGTACATCACTATACAGTACATCACTATACAGTACATCACTATACAGTACAACACTATACAGTACAGTACATCACTAGACAGTACATCACTATACAGTACAACACTATACAGTACATCACTATACAGTACAGTACATCACTATACAGTACAACACTATACAGTACAGTACATCACTTACAGTACAGTACTCACTACAGTACAGTACATCACTATACAGTACATTACATCACTATACAGTACATCACTATACAGTACAACCACTATGACAGTACATCACTATCAGTACAGTACATCACTATACAGTACACACTATACAGTACAGTACATCACTATACAGTACAGTACATCACTAACAGTACAGTACAACACTACTACAGTACATCACTATACAGTACATCACTATACAGTACATCACTATAGAGTACATCACTATACAGAACAGTACATCACTATACAGTACATCACTATACAGTACACCACTATACAGTACATCACTATACAGTACATCACTATACAGTACATCACTATACATTACAGCACTATACAGTACATCACTATACATCACATCACTATACAGTACAGCACTATACATCACATCACTATACAGTACATCCACTATACAGTACATCACTACACAGTACAGTACATCACTATACAGTCATCACTATACAGTACATCACTATACAGTGCATCACTACACAGTACATCACTACACAGTACAGTACATCACTATACAGTACATCACTATACAGTACATCACTATACAGTACATCACTATACAGTGCATCACTATACAGTACAGTACATCACTATACAGTACATCACAATACAGTACAGGACAACACTATACAGTGCAGTACATCACTATACAGTGCAGTACATCACTATACAGTACAGTACAACACTATACAGTACAGTACACACTATACAGTACATCACTATACAATACATCACTACAACCAGTTACAGTACATCACTATACAATACATCACTACACAGTACAGTACATCACTATACACTACATCACTATACAGTACAGTACATCACTATACAGTACATCACTACACAGTACAGTACATCACTCATACAGTACATCACTCTACAGCACATCACTATACCAGTACAGTACATCACTATACAGTACAGTACATCACTATACAGTACCATCACTATACAGGTACATCACTATACAGTACATCACTACAACAGTACAACACTATACAGTACATCACTATACAGTACATCACTATACAGTACAGGACAACACTATACAGTGCAGTACATCACTATACAGTACAGTACAACACTATACAAGTACACCACTATACAGTACATCACTAATACAATACATCACTACACAGTACAGTACATCACTATACAGTACATCACTACACAGTACAGTACATCACTATACAGTACATCACTACACAGTACAACACTATACAGTACAGTACATCCACTATACAGTACATCACTACACAGTACAGTACATCACTATACAGTACATCACTACACAGTACAACACTATACAGTACAGTACATCACTATACAGTACACACTACACAGTACATCCCACTATACAGTACAGTACATCACTAATACAGTACATCACTATACAGTACAGTACATCACTATACAGTACATCACTACACAGTACAGTACATCACTATACAGTTACATCACTCTACAGCACATCACTATACAGTACAGTACATCACTATACAGTACAGTACATCACTATACAGTACATCACTATACAGTACATCACTCTACAGCACATCACTATACAGTACAGTACATCACTATACAGTACAGTACATCACTATACAGTACATCACTATACAGTACATCACTATACAGTACATCACTACACAGTACAACACTATACAGTACATCACTTATACAGTACATCACTATACAGTACAGGACAACACTATACAGTGCAGTACATCACTATTACAGTACAGTACAACACTATACAGTACACCACTATACAGTACATCACTATACAATACATCACTACCACAGTACAGTACATCACTATACAGTACATCACTACACAGTACAGTACATCACTGTACAGTACATCACTACACAGTACAACACTATACAGTACAGTACATCACTATACAGTACATCACTACACAGTACAGTACATCACTATACAGTACATCACTACACAGTACAACACTATACAGTACAGTACATCACTATACAGTAACATCACTATACAGTACATCACTATACAGTACATCACTATACAGTACAGTACATCACTATACCAGTACATCACTATACAGTACATCACTACACAGTACATCACTATACAGTACATCACTACACCAGTACATCACTATACAGTACAGTACATCACTATACAGTACATCACTATACAGTACAGTACATCACTATACAGTACATCACTATACAGTACATCACTATACAGTACATCACTACACAGTACAACACTATACAGTACATCACTATACAGTACATCACTACACAGTACATCACTATACAGTACAGTACATCACTATACAGTACATCACTACACAGTACATCACTATACAGCACATCACTATACAGTACAGTACATCACTATACAGTACATCACTACACAGTACAGTACATCACTATACAGTACATCACTATACACTACATCACTATACAGTACACACTATACACTACATCACTATACAGTACAACACTATACAGTATTATACAATGCATTCACTTATACAATACATAAATCGCTTTTTCTATGTATTATCACACACAGTAACCACACATGCATTCGAGCACACACACATTACAGGCGGCACTTTAGCGGCCCCCAAATCAGCGGCGCAGTGCCTCTTTACCGTGAGAGAGTTGGGAGACGGAAAACAAGGGGGGGGGAGAGAGGGGGGGGGGAGAAGAGGGGGGGAGAGGGGGGGGAGAAGGGGGAGAGAGGGGGGAGAGGGGAGAGAGGGGGGGAGAGAGGGGGGGAG
>NC_034191.2:80376187-80403687 GCF_002021735.2 Oncorhynchus kisutch
AGAGAAAGAGAGAAAGAGAGACAGAGAGAGAGAGGTTTAGAGAGAAGAGAAGAGAGCAGAGAGAGAGAGAGAGAGAGAGCATGGAGAGAGAGAGAGAAGCATAGAGAGAGAGAGAGAGAAATAGAGAGAGAGAGAGAGAAATAGAGAAAGAGAAGAGAGAGAGAGAAGAGCATAGAGAGAGAGAGAGAGAGAGAGAGCATAGAGAGATAGGCCAGACAGAGGCAAAAACAACACTAATTTAACAATGCTCACACATGACAGGAAGGACAATAACAGGCTACAACACTTTCTCTCAGCAAAAACACACTGGAAAAGTCTGAGATCCAATATGTTGAACTATGGGAAACATGTTGCTTTGCATACATTAATTCATTCATACATCAATACATGTTTATAAAATTATTTATATCACCGTTGTGCTGAAAAGACAAGATCTCTGAAAACTAAACAACAAAAACCTGTAAATAACTAGTATATTATTCTATCATCCCCATAAAGTGGAAAGATACTACTTTTTTTACCTTTATTTAACTAGGCAAGTCAGTTAAGAACACATTCTTATTTTCAATGACGGCCTAGGAACAGTGGGTTAACTGCCTTGTTCAGCGGCAGAACGATAGATTTGTACCATGTCAGCTCGGGGGTTTAAACTTGCAACCTTCCAGTTACAACGCTCTAACCACTAGGCTACCCTGCCTCCTCTACACTCTAACCACTAGGCTACCTGCCTCCTCTACACTCTAACCACTAGGCTACCTGCCACCTCTACACTCTAACAACTAGGCTACCTGCCACCTCTACACTTTAACCACTAGGCTACCTGCCTCCTCTACACTCTAACCACTAGGCTACCCTGCCACCTCTACACTCTAACCACTAGGCTACCCTGCCACCTCTACACTCTAACCACTAGGCTACCTGCCTCCTCTACACTCTAACCACTCGGCTACCCTGCCACCTCTACACTCCAACCACTAGGCTACCTGCCACCTCTACACTCTAACCACTAGGCTACCTGCCTCCTCTACACTCTAACCACTAGGCTACCCTGCCACCTCTACACTCTAACCACTAGGCTACCCTGCCACCTCTACACTCTAACCACTAGGCTACCTGCCTCCTCTACACTCTAACCACTAGGCTACCCTGCCACCTCTACACTCTAACCACTAGGCTACCTGCCACCTCTACACTCTAACCACTAGGCTACCCTGCCACCTCTACACTCTAACCACTAGGCTACCTGCCACCTATACACTTTAACCACTAGGCTACCTGCCACCTCTACACTTTAACCACTAGGCTACCCTACCTCCTCTACACTCTAACCACTAGGCTACCCTGCCACCTCTACACTCTAACCACTAGGCTACCCTGCCAGCTCTACACTCTAACCACTAGGCTACCTGCCACCTCTACACTCTAACCACTAGGCTACCCTGCCACCCCATAATAATTTCCTCGAAATGGAAGAATTTGAAGAGGTTCTTTTCAGAAATATTGGCAAATGTTATTTTATTGGTTAAAGAATATAAACGGTGTGTGTTTTATTCATGATCTAAATCAGGTTCAATGAAATACATGTATTTGTTTAAAATCTATCACTTGACTGTTTCATTTCAGAGAGACAAATAATCATTTATTTTTTGCAAAATGATTTCTATATCGGCCTCACTCTCAGAGAAATAATTAATATTGCGAGGTTTTACACAGACAAATCTAACAAATAACTACATTTTTAATAAAGAATTGTACAATTGATTACATTCAACAAAAAAAAAATGAATCAATACAGTAATATGAGATTTGTATGTCAAACATTTACATTTTGACAGTTTAGTCATTTAGCAGATGCTCTTATCCAGAATGATTTACAGTTTTAATCATTTACCTTTGCCTACAACTTCCTGTATGCTCTTCCAACTCAGTAGCTAGCTTCCTCATGATGGTTTAGAAGGTAAACATGCATGTGACCAATGACAAACAAACATCTAAGTAGGTATTACTGCTAGAGGGGATGGGGGAGGGGAGGGGGGGGGGCAATGAACGCTAATCCTAACGCCTCACTTCCTGCTCTTTAAGACACATTTCCCCAAGACAAACAGCGGAGTGTTAACAAAATAACAACCCTGCTAATTTAGTAGACAATCCACGACATCACCCAGAACTGAGAGAGGGGGGGGGGGGGGGGGTCCCCCCCATAGTATCAATTAACCCTCTGTGTCTTTCACCGGCCCCCCCCCATCTCTAGATCTGAGAGAAGAGAAAGAATGCTTGACTAGTGCACACACACACACACACACACACACACGGGAAAGGCATTGACAATCAACAAGGCCTTCTGAAGGCATGCTCCCTCTCCGCCACAGCGACCGAGCAGCCGACCAAACCACCGGCTACCACCAGCTCTACCACGACCTCAGCTGGCTCACTGGGTCTGGATAGATGCAGGATGCACACCGTAGAGGTCCTACGAAATACATTATATCGTGTATTAAATGAACTATTTAATTCAGCACACTGCAGCGAACAAACGGGGGGGGGGGGGCTTGATACCTGCAGTTCCACCAGTCAGCAGTACTCCTTATTAAAGGGGGGGGGCTTGATACCTGCAGTTCCACCAGTCAGCAGTACTCCTTATTAAAGGGGGGGGGCTTGATACCTGCAGTTCCACCAGTCAGCAGTACTCCTTATTAAAGGGGGGGGGGGGGCTTGATACCTGCAGTTCCACCAGTCAGCAGTACTCCTTATTCAAGGGGGGGGGGGGGGGGGGCTTGATACCTGCAGTTCCACCAGTCAGCAGTACTCCTTATTAAAGGGGGGGGGCTTGATACCTGCAGTTCCACCAGTCAGCAGTACTCCTTATTAAAGGGGGGGGGGGCTTGATACCTGCAGTTCCACCAGTCAGCAGTACTCCTTATTAAAGGGGGGGGGGGGGCTTGATACCTGCAGTTCCACCAGTCAGCAGTACTCCTTATTAAAGGGGGGGGGGGGCTTGATACCTGCAGTTCCACCAGTCAGCAGTACTCCTTATTAAAGGGGGGGGGCTTGATACCTGCAGTTCCACCAGTCAGCAGTACTCCTTATTAAAGGGGGGGGGCTTGATACCTGCAGTTCCACCAGTCAGCAGTACTCCTTATTAAAGCAAATACAAATACAGTGGGTAAACAGCCCTCTCATTGGCTAAACAGGCCTATAGACAGCCCTCTCATTGGCTAAACAGGCCTATAGACAGCCTTCTCATTGGCTCAACAGGCCTATAGTTTGACTGAATGGGTCGCAGCAGGCTTCAGCACCCTTGCTTATTGTCTACACAGAGAAAGAGAGAGAGAGCGAGAGAGAGATCCATGCAGAAAAAAAAAAAACATGAGTTTCACCTGAGATCTTATGTAAAGCAACAGGTAATAACATGAAAATACACATGTCCACATGTGAAATTCTTTTTTTATATCCAAGACTTTCTATCTAAGAACTACATCTCTTAGGTAGGTAGTTTCCCTCGCCGATGATTGGTGCAACATTAAAAAGACAGTACATAGGAGAGAAAAAAGGGAAGGCAACATTTGATTTGAGAGAGAGATCAAAACACCTCACAGATTCAATGAGTTAGAGTGAGTCATAACGTCAGTCAGAGAACACACATTATCCTACAGCATCCTTCAATTAGGACAGCTACACTTCTTTATAGTGAAACACTACACATGTACCCATAGAGAGAGAGAGAGAGAACGAGAGAGAGAGAGAGAGAGAGAGTGCGAGAGCGAGAGAGAGAGACAGAGAGACAGAGAGAGAGAGAGAGAGAGAGAGAGAGAGAGAGAGAGAGAGAGAGAGAGAGACAGAGAGAGAGAGAGAAAGAGACAGAGAGAGAGAGAGAGAGAGAAAGAGAGAGAGAGAGAGAGAGAGAGAGAGAGAGAGAGCTACTACTACTGGGTTGTATGAATATATAGAAGAAAAATAATACTGTATTGATCCATACTAGATGGACATGTGTCTTCTGTGTAGTGTAAAGCAGCACTGTCTATTCTACTAAAGTATAGTATAGAACAGTATATTATAGTATATACAGTATAGTATATTGTAGTATATTATAGTATAGAACAGTATATTATAGTATTTTAAGCATAGTATATTGTAGTATATTATAGTATAGTATAGAACAGTATATTACAGTATATTATACTATATTAAGCATAGTATATTGTAGTATATTATAGTATAGTATAGAACAGTATATTACAGTATTTTAAGCATAGTATATTGTAGTATATTATAGTATAGTATAGAACAGTATATTACAGTATATTATACTATATTAAGCATAGTATATTGTAGTATATTATAGTATAGTATAGAACAGTATATTACAGTATATTATACTATTTTAAGCATAGTATATTGTAGTATATTATAATAGTATAGAACAGTATATTACAGTATATTATACTATATTAAGCATAGTATATTGTAATATATTATAATAGTATAGTATAGAAAAGCATATTATATTATAGTATATACAGTATAGTATATTGTAGTATATTATAGTATAGAACAGTATATTATAGTATTTTAAGCATAGTATATTGTAGTATATTATAGTATAGTATAGAACAGTATATTACAGTATATTATACTATATTAAGCATAGTATATTGTAGTATATTATAGTATAGTATAGAACAGTATATTACAGTATTTTAAGCATAGTATATTGTAGTATATTATAGTATAGTATAGAACAGTATATTACAGTATATTATACTATATTAAGCATAGTATATTGTAGTATATTATAGTATAGTATAGAACAGTATATTACAGTATATTATACTATTTTAAGCATAGTATATTGTAGTATATTATAATAGTATAGAACAGTATATTACAGTATATTATACTATATTAAGCATAGTATATTGTAATATATTATAATAGTATAGTATAGAAAAGCATATTATATTATAGTATTTTAAGCATAGTATATTGTAGTATATTATAATAGTATAGAACAGTATATTACAGTATATTATACTATATTAAGCATAGTATATTGTAGTATATTATAATAGTATAGTATAGAAAAGCATATTATATTATAGTATTGTACAGAACAGTATATGATAGTATATCATAGTATATTATATAACATTATATTACATTATAGTATAGTATATTGTAGTATAATGTAGTATATTGTAGAATATTGTAGTATATTGTAGTATATTGTAGAATATCGTAGTATATTGTAGTATATTGTAGTATAACAGGAAGCAGTGTGAGAGTTTACTCTAAGCAGTACGACCGGGCCCCTGTGTTAAACCATAAGAGGTGGTTGTTTGTGGTGGTGGGGTTAGCTGTTGTCTTGTGAGACACACGCCGTCCGTCTCCCGTTCAGAGCATTCCTGACCAGGCAGCGGCAAGAGCAGATGTCATTAGATGTCAACTGCTCTAACTGGGCTGCTGTTGTTTATTCCACCAGTGGAGAAGAGACTCCTGCAGGGAGGTTTTGCTTTGCAGCATCGAAAAATGTAAACTGGGAGCCGAGTAATGAGCACGGAAGAGGATATCCTATCATACACACTAGGAACATTTAGGAAGCAGATTTATTTAAATGTTTTTGCAATTGTGATTTATATTTTTATTATATTCAGATCGAGTTGTTTTGTTTCTAGAATGTAATTTTAAAGAAGGATTTGATGTGAATTTAATTGCTGAGCTAAAAAAAATAAAAAATAATGTAAAGTTGATTTGGACATGATTTAAACAACAAAAAAAAAGAACTAGACAACAGTTATTGGATATAGTTAGGAATATTAATTTGTGATGAAGTCGGTGTCGGAAAAGAACATTCATGTTTTTCATACAAGTAAATCATTTACATAATTGTTTAGAGTATATCATTAAGTCTAAAGAGTATTTAATTCTTGAACAGTCAGTTTACACAATATCATAAATGTTTTCACTTATATTACTAGTATAGTAATATTTACATGAGTAGTATACTACCATTGTTGCAATATATATTTATACTCCAGTAGCTCCATAACTTGTGCTTTCATCTTTTTTTAAATGTCATCACTGAGTTAGTTATTACAGACGATCATATTATGACAGTTTGGTATTATATTATATTATATTATATTATATTATATTATATTATATTATATTTATCTAAATAAGTATTGTTTTATTTAAATAAATATGAAGTCCATTTTTCATTGAGATATTTTGATATTTTTCATTGAGATATTTTTGGATGAATAATGTCAAGACCATAATGTAAGTGGTTATTTAACTGGTCTAAATATTAACATGATAACATGGTGTTATAAATAAGATGCCTCAAAAAAACAAGGTGTTAAAAAACGATTTATTCGCACGATAACAATATATATTTAAATATTTACTCATTCTATTGACGCCTTAATTCATTAAATCCTCACAGTTTACGATATAGATGCCTGTAAGTAATACAAAGTTCAGAAGAAGAGAAGAGTATGTATTAAAAAGAAAAGAACATGTTCAAGCCAATGACAGACAGGCATCAGACTAACCCGACCAATAGTGTTACAGCAGAAAATACAATACTGCTTCTTATAACACGGAGTCATACTCACCCCAATATTGGAGAAAATCCCTGTACTTTATCTGGTAACCCTTCCTTAATGTTTCTTTATAATATTCTACAGCCAAGTCTGTCCAGTCCAGAACAAACAAGAAATGCAAAATGAAGTTCTTAAAAAAAGAGTTGGTAGAACCTGTAACGCAACAAATTACCGGCTACAAGACAACTTTTTCTTTTTCATTTTAAGTGTTAGAACTCATGGAGCCCCGATACACACACTAACTGGTATCTCAGGAGACCGAGTCAGAGTGAGAAGGACAGTTGTCTGATTACTGCTTCGGGCAGTGACTACAGAGTGTCTGACGAAGAGGGGGGAAATAAGGAGAGAGAGAGAGAGAGAGAGAGAGAGGGAGGAGGGAAAGCATTGAGAGGAGGGAGGAGGTGGAGGGAGGGTAGGGAATGAGAAAGAGAGAGAGAGGAAGGCTGCTGTTTGAGCTGTTTGAAAGAGCAGATAGTTGCGGTAAGCCAGTAAGGTGCTAAGTCAGTAAGTCAGTAAGGTAGTAAGGTAGTAAGGCATCGGGGTAGTAAGGGAGCAAGGCAGCAAGGCAGTAAGGCAGCAAGGCAGCAAGGCAGTAAGGCAGCAAGTCAGCAAGGCAGCAAGGCAGTAAGGCAGTAAGTCAGTAAGCCAGTAAGGTAGTAAGGTAGTAAGGCATCGGGGTAGTAAGGTAGCAAGGCAGCAAGGCAGCAAGGCAGTAAGGCAGTAAGGCAGTAAGGCAGTAAGCCAGTAAGGTTTTCAGTCAGAAAGGCAGTAAGTCAGTAAGGCAGTAAGTCAGCAAGGCAGCAAGGCAGTAAGGCAACAAGGTAGCAAGGCAGCAAGGTAGCAAGGCAGCAAGTCAGCAAGGCAGTAAAGCAGTAAGTCAGTAAGCCAGTAAGGTGATCAGTCAGAAAGGCAGTAAGTCAGTAAGGCAGTAAGTCAGCAAGGCAGCAAGGCAGTAAGGCAACAAGGTAGCAAGGCATCAAGGTAGCAAGGCAGCAAGTCAGCAAGGCAGTAAGGCAGCAAAGCAGCAAGGCAGTAAGTCAGTAAGTCAGTAAGCCAGTAAGGTGATCAGTCAGAAAGGCAGTAAGTCATTAAGGCAGTAAGGCAGTAAGTCATTAAGGCAGTAAGGCAGTAAGGTTGTAAGGCATCAGGGTAGAAAGGCAGTAAGTCAGTAAGGCATTAAGGTAGTAAGATGGTAAGTCAGTAAGGCATTATGGTAGTAAGATGGTAAGTCAGTAAGGCATTAAGGTAGAAAGGCAGTAAGATAGTAAGATAGTAAGTCGGTAAGGCAGTAAGTCAGTAAGTCAGTAAGTCAGTAAGTCAGTAAGACAGTGAGTCCGTAAGGCAGTAAGGCAGTAAGGCAGTAAGACAGTATGACAGTAAGGCGGTAAGTCAGTATGACAGTAAGGCGGTAAGTCAGTAAGTCAGTAAGGCAGTAAGACAGTAAGGCAGTAAGGCAGTAAGTCAGTAAGGCAGTACGACAGTGAGTCAGTAAGGCATTAAGCAAGTAAGACAGTGAGTCAGTAAGGCAGTAAGACAGTAAGTCAGTAAGGCAGTAAGGCAGTAAGGCAGTATGACAGTAAGTCAGTAAGGCAGTATGACAGTAAGTCAGTAAGGCAGTATGACAGTAAGTCAGTAAGGCAGTAAGGTGATAAGTCAGTAAGGCAGTAAGGCAGTATGACAGTAAGTCAGTAAGGCAGTAAGGCAGTAAGTCAGTAAGGCAGTATGACAGTAAGTCAGTAAGGCTGTAAGGCGGTAAGGCAGTATGTCAGTAAGTCAGTAAGGCAGTAAGGCAGTAAGTCAGTAAGGCAGTAAGTCAGTAAGGCAGTAAGTCTCACAGGAAGACAGGAGTCTGGACAGAGGAAGCACGAGGGAGCTGTGCCTCACACAGATGTCATTCACACACCCAGTTCTATAGAGCTTTAAACAATACACCCACAGGGCCCCCTCTCTCTCCAGATCCTATCAGTGATCCGAGACAATGACTACGTATCAACTGGTACCCTATGCCATAGGGCTCTGCTCAAAAGTAGTGCAGTATGTAGGGAATAGGGTGCCATTTGGGAGGTAGTAAATGAGGAGGAGGGCAGATCCCTCCACCAAGCCCTCGGCTCTTCTCTGGTTCTCCAGGCTCAGAGAACACCTCACTAGGTTACACCCCCAGGGCCTGGCTTTCTTCTTCTCCCTCTTTCCCATTGTTCTCTGTCTCTCTCTCTCTGTCTCTCTCTCTCTCTCTCTCTCGCTCTCGCTCTCTCTCTCGCTCTCTCTCTCTCTCTCTGTCTCTCTCTCTCGCTCTCTCTGTCTCTCTCGCTCTCTCTCTCCCCTCTCTCTCTCTCTCTCTCTCTCTCTCTCTCTCTCTCTCTCTCTCTCTCTCTCTCTCTCTCTCTCTCTCTCTCTCTCTCCCCCCTCTCTCTCTCTCTCTCTCTCTCTCATTGGCATGGGAAACATGTTTACATTGCCAAAGCAAGTAAAATGGATAAAATAAAGTGAATAAACAAATGAAATTAACAGAACATATTACAGTTTCAAAATAACAGGGAAATGTAAAATGATGTCTACATACAGTGGTGTATTAATGTGCAAATAGTTGAAGTACAAAAGAGAAAATAAATAAAGATAAATATAGGTTGTATTTATAATGGTGTTTGTTCTTCACTTGTTGCCCTTTTCTCGTGGAAACAGGTCACAAATCTTTTTCACCCAGTAGATATGGGAGTTTATCAAAATTGGATTTGTTTTTCGAATACTTTGTGGATCTGTGTAATCTGAGGGAAATATGTCTCTAATATGGTCATACATTGGGCAGGAGGTTAGGAAGTGAAGCTCAGTTTCCATCTCATTTTGTGGGCAGTGAGCACATAGCCTGTCTTCTCTTGAGAGCCATGTCTGCCTACGGCGGCCTTTCTCAATAGCAAGGCTATGCTCACTGAGTCTGTACATAGTCAAAGTTTTCCTTAATTTTGGGTCAGTCACAGTGGTCAGGTATTCTGCCACTGTGAACTCTCTGTTTAGGGCCAAATAGCATTTTAGCTTGATTAGTTTTTTTGTTAATTCTTTCCAATGTGACAAGTAATTATCTTTTAGTTTTCTCATGATTTGGTTGGGTCTAATTGTGCTGCTGTCCTGGGGTTCTGTGGGGTGTGTTTGTGTTTGTGTTTGTGTTTGTGAACTTAGCCCCAGGACCAGCTTGCTTAGGGGTCTCTTCTCCAGGTTCATCTCTCTGTAGGTGATGGCTTTGTTATGGAAGGTTTGGGAATCACTTCCTTTTAGGTGGTTGTAGAATTTAATGGCTCTTTTCTATTTTCTGATAAATAGCGGGTATCGGCCTAATTCTGCTCTGCATGCATTATTTGGTGCTCTACGTTGTACACTGAGGATAATTTTGCAGAATTCTGCACGCAGTGTCAATTTGGTGTTTGTCCCATTTTGTGAAGTCTTGGTGGGTGAGCGAACCCCAGACCTCACAACCATAAAGGGCAATGGGCTCTATGACTGATTCAAGTATTTTTAGCCAGATCCTAATTGATATGTCAAATTTGATGTTCCTTTTGATGGCATAGAAGGCCATAGAACGTAACTTCCACAGCTTTGTGGAAGTTACTTGTGGCGCTAATGTTTAGGCCGAGGTATGTATAGGTTTTGTGTATGGTTAATGGTGCAACGGTGTTTAGATGGAATTTGTATTTGTGGTCCTGGCGACTGGACCTTTTTTGGAACACCATTATTTTGGTCTTACTGAAATTTACTGTCAGGGCCCAGGTCTGGCAGAATCTGTTCAGAAGATCTAGGTGCTGCTGTAGGCCCTCCTTAGTTGGGGACAGAAGCACCAGATCATCAGCAAACAGTAGACATTTGACTTCAGATTCTAGTAGGGTGAGGCCGGGTGCTGCAGACTGTTCTAGTGCCCTCGCCAATTCATTGATATATATGTTGAAGAGGGTGTAGCTTAAGCTGCATCCCTGTCTCACCCCACGGCCCTGTGGAAAGAAATGTGTGTTTTTTGCCAATTTTAACCGCACACCTGTTTGTGCATGGATTTTATAATTTTGGATGTTTTTCTCTTTTTCTCTCTCCTCTGTCCTCTCTCTCCTCTGTCCTCTCTCTCCTCTGTCCTCTCTCCTCTATCCTCTCTCTCCTCTGTCCTCTCTCCTCTGACCTCTCTCTCCTCTGTCCTCTCTCTTCTGTCCTCTCTCCTCTCTCCTCTCTCTCCTCTGTCCTCTCTCCTCTGTCCTCTCTCTCCTCTGTCCTCTCTCCTCTGTCCTCTCTCCTCTCTCCTCTCTCTCCTCTGTCCTCTCTCTCCTCTGTCCTCTCTCCTCTGTTCTCTCTCTCCTCTGTCCTCTCTCCCATCTGTCCTCTCTCCTCTGTCCTCTCTCTCCTCTCTCTCCTCTCTCCTCTCTCTCCTCTCTCCTCTCTCCTCTCTCCTCTCTCTCCTCTGTCCTCTCTCCTCCTTCTCCTCTGTCCTCTCTCTCCTCTCTCCTCTGTCCTCTCTCTCCTCTCTCCTCTCTCTGTCCTCTCTCCTCTGCCCTCTTTCTCCTCTGTCCTCTCTCTCCTCTGTCTTCTCTCTCCGCTCTCCTCTCTCCTCTCTCTCCTCTCTCCTCTCTCTTCTCTCTCCTCTCTCCTCTCTCCTCTGTCCTCTCTCTCCTCTCTCCTCTCTCCTCTCTCCTCTCTCTCCTCTGTCCTCTCTATCCTCTGTCCTCTCTCTCCTCTGTCCTCTCTCTCCTCTGTCCTCTCTCCTCTGTCCTCTCTCTCCTCTGTCCTCTCTCCCATCTATCCTCTCTCCTCTGTCCTCTCTCTACTCTCGCTCCTCTGTCCTCTATCCTCTCCCTCCTCTGTCCTCTCTCCTCTCTCTCCTCTGTCCTCTCTCTCCTCTCTCTCCTCTGTCCTCTCTGTCCTCTCTCCTCTCTCCTCTGTCCTCTCCAGGCTGGATTACTATCTGTCTATCTGGCACAGAAGGACATTACTGTAAGCAGGTTAGGGAGTTTACCAGCTCGACTAACCCCAACTGGGCTCCCCTCGGCTGGGCTGTGTCTGTCTGTATGTCCCCTTCCCTCAGCAGCCTAGTGGAAGTCCTCCATCAACCCACAGACACCACGTCAGGGCTGTGTGTGTGTGTTTGCATGCTGCGTGTGTGTCTGACTGTGTGTGTGTGTGTGTGTGTGTGTGTGTGTGTGTGTGTGTGTGTGTGTGTGTGTAAGAGAGCTAGGTAATAACTGCCTTCTGTCTGCTCTAGGTTATGGTCGACATGGTTATAGATGGCTATACGTGATTATAGATGGCTATACATGTTTATAGATGGTCGACATGGTTATAGATGGTTATACATGGCTATACGTGGTTAACATGGTTATACATGGTTATTGATGGCTATACACGGTTATAGATGGTCAACATGGTTATAGATGGTTATACGTGGGTAACATGGTTATACATGGTCATAGTTGGTTATATATGGTTAACATGGTTATACATGGTTATAGATGTCTATACGTGGTTAACAAGGTTATACATGGTTATAGATGGCTATACACGGTTATAGATGTTCGACATGGTTATACACCTCGACCAAACCCAGCGACGTCCTGGTTTGACCAGGGTATGCCGGCATGGTTATATATGGTCAACATGGTTACACATGGTTATATATGGTCAACATGGTTATATATGGTCAACATGGTCAACATGGTTATATATGGTCAACATGGTTAACTTGCTTATATAAGAACAAATTCTTATTTTCAATGACGGCCTAGGAACAGTGGGTTAACTGCCTGTTCAAGGGCAGAACGACAGATTTTGTACCTTGTCAGCTCGGGGATTTGAACTTGCAACCTTTCGGTTACTAGTCCAATGCTCTAACCACTAGGCTACACTGAGGTAGATAGATGGGCTGTTTACAGATGGGCTATGTACAGGTGCAGTGATCTGTAAGCTGCTCTGACAGCTGGTGCTTAAAGCTAGTGAGGGAGATGTGAGTCTCCAGCTTCAGAGATTTTTGCAATTCGTTCCAGTCATGGGCAGCAGAGAACTGGAAGGAAAGACGACCAAAGGAGGAATTGGCTTTAGGGGTGACCAGTGATATATATCTGCTGGAGCGTGTTCAACATGGTTATATATGGTCAACATGGTTAACATGGTTATATATGGTCAACATGGTTATATATGGTCACCATGGTTATATATGGTCAACATGGTTAACCTGGTTATATATGGTCAACATGGTTATATATGGTCAACATGGTTAACTTGGTTATATATGGTCAACATGGGTAACATGGTTATATATGGTCAACATGGTTAACATGGTTATATATGGTCAACATGGTTAACTTGGTTAAATATGGTCAACATGGTAATATATGGTCAACATGGTCACACATGGTTATTAATGGTCAACATGGTTAATTTGGTTATATATGGTCAACATGGTTAACATGGTTATATATGGTCAACATGGTCAACATGGTTATATATGGTCAACATGGTTATATATGGTCAGCATGGTTAACTTGGTTATATATGGTCAGCATGGTTATATATGGTCAACATTGTTATATATGGTCAACATGGTTAACATGGTTATATATGGTCAACAAGGTCACACATGGTTATATATGGTCAACATGGTTAGACAAGGTTATATATGGTCAACATGGTTAACTTGGTTATATATGGTCGACATGGTTACACATGGTTATATATGGTCAACATGGTCACACATGGTTATTTATGGTCAACATGGTTACACATGGTTATTTATGGTCAACGTGGTTACACATGGTTATTTATGGTCAACATGGTTAACTTGGTTATATATGGTCGACATGGTCACACATGGTTATATATGGTCAACATGGTTACACATGGTTATATATGGTCAACATGGTTACACATGGTTATTTATGGTCAACATGGTCACACATGGTTATTTATGGTCAACATGGTCACACATGGTTATTTATTGTCAACATGGTTACACATGGTTATTTATGGTCAACATGGTCACACATGGTTATTTATGGTCAACATGGTTACACATGGTTATTTATGGTCAACATGGTTATATATGGTTATATTTTCTGTTGTTGGTATATACGTCACACATTACAATTTATTGTCCTGGCCACATCTGCAGTCCTCATGCCTCCTTGCAAATATATATATATATATATATATATATATATATATATATATATATATATATATATATATATATATATCACTGGACCAGACAGGACTGGCAAAAAGTGCTCTTCACTGACGAGTCGCAAATAATTACACATGTTAATTAAGTTTGCTGAAAATAAACGCAGTTGACAGTGAGAGGACGTTTCTTTTTTTGCTGAGTTTACATGTTGTACATGGTAATTTTTACATTTTTATTTGAACCTTTATTTAACTAGGCAAGTCAGTTAAGAACAAATTCTTATTTACAATGACGGCCTAGGAACAGTGGGTTAACTGCCTGTTCAATGACGGCCTGCCCCGGACAAACCCTCCCCTAACCCGAATGAAGCTGGGCCAATTGAACGCCACCCTATGGGATACATGGTTATACACGGTACCACATGGTTATACACGGTACCACATGGTTATACACGGTACCACATGGTTATACACGGTACCACATGGTTATATACGGTACCACATGGTTATACATGACTATAGGGTTCTACACGGTACCACATGGTTATACACGGTACCACATGGTACCACATGGTTATATACGGTACCACACGGTACCACATGGTTATATACGGTACCACACGGTACCACATGGTTATATACGGTACCACATGGTTATATATGGTACCACATGGTTATATACGGTACCACATGGTTATATACGGTACCACATGGTTATATACGGTACCACATGGTTATATACGGTACCACATGGTTATACATGACTATATAGGGTTCTACACGGTACCACATGGTTATACACGGTACCAAATGGTACCACATGGTTATATACGGTACCACATGGTTATACAGGGTACCACATGGTACCACATGGTTATATACGGTACCACATGGTACCACATGGTTATATACGGTACCACATGGTTATACACGGTACCACATGGTTATATACGGTACCACACGGTACCACATGGTTATATACGGTACCACATGGTTATATATGGTACCACATGGTTATATACGGTACCACATGGTTATATACGGTACCACATGGTTATATACGGTACCACATGGTTAAATACGGTACCACATGGTTATATACGGTACCACATGGTTATACACGGTATCACATGGTTATACACGGTACCACATGGTTATACACGGTACCATACGGTACCACATGGTTATATACGGTACCACATTGTTATATACGGTACCACATGGTTATATACGGTACCACATGGTTATATACGTTACCACACGGTACCACATGGTTATATACGGTACCACACGGTACCACATGGTTATATACGGTACCGCACGGTACCACATGGTTATATACGGTACCACATGGTTATACACGGTACCACATGGTTATATATGGTATCACATGGTTATATATGGTACCACATGGTTATATACGGTACCACATGGTTATACACGGTACCACATGGTTATATATGGTACCACATGGTTATACACGGTACCACATGGTTATATATGGTACCACATGGTTATATATGGTACCACATGGTTATATATGGTACCACATGGTTATATATGGTACCACATGGTTATATACGGTACCACATGGTTATATACGGTACCACATGGTTATACACGGTACCACATGGTTATATACGGTACCACATGGTTATACATGACTATATAGGGTTCTACACGGTACCACATGGTTATATACGGTACCACATGGTTATATACGGTACCACATGTTTATATATGGTACCACATGGTTATACACAGTACCACATGGTTATATATGGTACCACATGGTTATACACGGTACCACATGGTTATCCACGGTACCACATCGTTATACACGGTCCCACATGGTTATATATGGTACCACATGGTTATACACGGTGTACCACATGGTACCACATGGTTATATATGGTACCACATGGTTATACACGGTACCACATGGTTATACACGGTACCACATGGTTATATATGGTACCACATGGTTATACACGGTACCACGCGGTCCCACATGGTTATATACGGTACCACATGGTTATACACGGTACCACATGGTTATATACGGTACTACATGGTTATACATGACTATATAGGGTTCTACATGGTACCACATGGTTATACACGGTACCACGCGGTCCCACATGGTTATATACGGTACCACATGGTTATACACGGTACCACATGGTTATATACGGTACCACATGGATATATACGGTACCACACGGTACCACATGGTTACATACGGTACCACATGGTTATACACGGTACCACATGGTTCTATACGGTACCACATGGTTCTATACGGTACCACATGGTTATACATGGTACCACATGGTTATATATACGGTACCACATGGTTATACACGGTACCACATGGTTATATACGGTACTACATGGTTATACATGGTACCACATGGTACCACATGGTTATATACAGTACCACATGGTTATACACGGTACCACACGGTACCACATGGTTATACATGGTACCACATGGTTATATACGGTATCACATGGTTATACACGGTACCACATGGTTATATATGGTACCACATGGTTATACACGGTACTCCATGGTTATACATGACTATATAGGGTTCTACATGGTACCACATGGTTATACACAGTACCACGCGGTCCCACATGGTTATATACGGTACCACATGGTTATACACGGTACCACATGGTTATATACGGTACCACATGGATATATACGGTACCACACGGTACCACATGGTTACATACGGTACCACATGGTTATACACGGTACCACATGGTTCTATACGGTACCACATGGTTCTATACGGTACCACATGGTTATACATGGTACCACATGGTTATATACGGTACCACATGGTTATACACGGTACCACATGGTTATATACGGTACTACATGGTTATACATGGTACCACATGGTACCACATGGTTATATACGGTACCACATGGTTATACACGGTACCACACGGTACCACATGGTTATACACGGTACCACATGGTTATATACGGTATCACATGGTTATACACGGTACCACATGGTTATATATGGTACCACATGGTTATACACGGTACTCCATGGTTAGACACGGTACCACACGGTACCACATGGTTATACACGGTACCACATGGTTATATACGGTACCACATGGTTATATATGGTACCACATGGTACCACATGGTTATACACGGTACCACATGGTTATATATGGTACCACATGGTACCACATGGTTATATATGGTACCACATGGTTATATATGGTACCACATGGTACCACATGGTTATATATGGTACCACATGGTTATATACGGTATCACATGGTTATACACGGTACCACATGGTTATATATGGTACCACATGGTACCACATGGTTATACACGGTACCACATGGTTATATATGGTACCACATGGTACCACATGGTTATATATGGTACCACATGGTTATATATGGTACCACATGGTACCACATGGTTATATATGGTACCACATGGTTATATACGGTATCACATGGTTATACACGGTACCACATGGTTATATATGGTACCACATGGTTATACACAGTACTACATGGTTAGACACGTTACCACACGGTACCACATGGTTATACACGGTACCACATGGTTATATACGGTACCACATGGTTATATACGGTACCACATGGTTATATATGGTATCACATGGTACCACATGGTTATACACAGTACCATATGGTTATACATGGTACCACATTGTTATATATGGTACCACATGGTACCACATGGTTATACACGGTACCACATGGTTATACATGGTACCACATGGTTATATACGGTACCACATGGTTATATACGGTACCACATGGTTATATATGGTACCATATGGTACCACATGGTTATACACGGTACCACATGGTTATATATGGTACCACATGGTACCACATGGTTATATATGGTACCACATGGTACCACATGGTTATATACAGTACCACATGGTACCACATGGTTATACACGGTACCAAATGGTACCACATGGTTATACACAGTACCACACGGTACCACATGGTTATATACGGTACCACATGGTTATATATGGTACCACATGGTACCACATGGTTATACACGGTACCACATGGTTATATATGGTACCGCATGGTACCACATGGTTATATATGGTACCACATGGTTATATATGGTACCACATGGTACCACATGGTTATATATGGTACCACATGGTACCACATTGTTATATATGGTACCACATGGTTATATATTGTACCACATGGTTATATATGGTACCACATGGTTATACACGGTACCACACGGTACCACATGGTTATACATGGTACCACATGGTTATATACGGTACCACATGGTACCACATGGTTATACACGGTACCACATGGTTATACACAGTACCACATGGTTATATATGGTACCACATGGTTATACACGGTACCACATGGTTATACACGGTACCACATGGTTATATATGGTACCACATGGTTATACACGGTACCACACGGTTATACACAGAACCACATGGTTATATACGGTACCACATGGTTATATACGGTACCACACGGTTATACACAGAACCACATGGTTAAATACGGTACCACATGGTTATATACGGTACCACATGGTTATACACGGTACCACATGGTTATATACGGTACCACATGGTTATACACGGTACCACATGGTTATACACGGTACCACATGGTTATACACGGTACCACATGGTTATATACGGTACCACATGGTTATACACGGTACCACATGGTTATACACGGTACCACATGGTTATACACGGTACCACATGGTTATATACGGTACCACATGGTTATACACGGTACCACATGGTTATACACGGTACCACATGGTTATACACGGTACCACATGGTTATATACGGTACCACATGGTTATACACGGTACCACATGGTTATACACGGTACAACATGGTTATATACGGCACCACATGGTTATACACGGTACCACACAGTACCACATGGTTATACACGGTACCACATGGTTATATACGGTACCACACGGTACCACATGGTTATACACGGTACAACATGGTTATATACGGTAGCACATGGTTATATACGGTACCACACGGTACCACATGGTTATACACGGTACCACATGGTTATGCACGGTACCACATGGTTATATACGGTACCACATGGTTATATATGGTACCACATGGTTATATATGGTACCACACGGTACCACATAGTTATATATGGTACCACACAGTACCACATGGTTATACACGGTACCACATGGTTATATACGGTACCACATGGTTATATATGGTACCACATGGTTATACACAGTACCACATGGTTATACACGGTACCACATGGTTATACACGATACCACATGGTTATATACGGTACCACATGGTTATACACGGTACCACATGGTACCAGATGGTTATACACGGTACCACATGGTTATAGACGGTACCACACGGTTATATACGGTACCACATGGTTATATATGGTACCACACGGTACCACATGGTTATATACGGTACCACATGGTTATATACGGTACCACATGGTTATACACGGTACCACATGGTTATATAAGGTACTACACGGTACCACATGGTTATATACGGTTCCACACGGTACCACATGGTTATACACGGTACCACATGGTTATATACGGTACCGCATGGTACCATATGGTTATATACGGTACCACATGGTACCACATGGTTATATTCGGTACCACATGGTTATATATGGTACCACACGGTACCACATGGTTATACACGGTACAACATGGTTATATACGGCACCACATGGTTATACACGGTACCACACAGTACCACATGGTTATACACGGTACCACATGGTTATATACGGTACCACACGGTACCACATGGTTATACACGGTACAACATGGTTATATACGGTAGCACATGGTTATATACGGTACCACACGGTACCACATGGTTATACACGGTACCACATGGTTATGCACGGTACCACATGGTTATATATGGTACCACATGGTTATATATGGTACCACATGGTTATATATGGTACCACACGGTACCACATAGTTATATATGGTACCACACAGTACCACATGGTTATACACGGTACCACATGGTTATATACGGTACCACATGGTTATATATGGTACCACATGGTTATACACAGTACCACATGGTTATACACGGTACCACATGGTTATACACGATACCACATGGTTATATACGGTACCACATGGTTATACACGGTACCACATGGTACCAGATGGTTATACACGGTACCACATGGTTATAGACGGTACCACACGGTTATATACGGTACCACATGGTTATATATGGTACCACACGGTACCACATGGTTATATACGGTACCACATGGTTATATACGGTACCACATGGTTATACACGGTACCACATGGTTATATAAGGTACTACACGGTACCACATGGTTATATACGGTTCCACACGGTACCACATGGTTATACACGGTACCACATGGTTATATACGGTACCGCATGGTACCATATGGTTATATACGGTACCACATGGTACCACATGGTTATATTCGGTACCACATGGTTATATATGGTACCACACGGTACCACATGGTTATACACGGTACCACATGGTTATATACGGTACCACATGGTTATACACGGTACCACATGGTTATACACAGTACCACATGGTTATACACGGTACCACATGGTTATACACGGTACCACATGGTTATACATGACTATTTAGGGTTCTACACGGTGCCACATGGTTATATACGGTACCACATGGTTATAAACGGTACCACATGGTTATACATGACTATATAGGGTTCTACACGGTGCCACATGGTTATATACGGTACCACATGGCTATATACGGTACCACATGGTTATACATGACTATATAGGGTTCTACACGGTGCCATATGGTTCTACACGGTACCACATGGTTATACACGGTACCACATGGTTATACATGACTATATAGGGTTCTACATGGTGCCACATGGTTATATACGGTACCAAATGGTTATACATGACTATATAGGGTTCTACACGGTACCACATGGTTATATACGGTACCACATGGTTATATACGGTACCACATGGTTATACACAGTACCACATGGTTATATATGGTACCACATGGTTATACACGGTACCACATGGTTATACACGGTACCACATGGTTATATATGGTACCACATGGTTATACACGGTACCACACGGTTATACACAGAACCACATGGTTAAATACGGTACCACATGGTTATATACGGTACCACATGGTTATACACGGTACCACATGGTTATATACGGTACCACATGGTTATACACGGTACCACATGGTTATACACGGTACCACATGGTTATACACGGTACCACATGGTTATATACGGTACCACATGGTTATACACGGTACCACATGGTTATACACGGTACCACATGGTTATACACGGTACCACATGGTTATTTACGGTACCACATGGTTATACACGGTACCACATGGTTATACACGGTACCACATGGTTATACACGGTACCACATGGTTATATACGGTACCACATGGTTATACACGGTACCACATGGTTATACACGGTACAACATGGTTATATACGGTACCACATGGTTATATACGGTACCACACGGTACCACATGGTTATACACGGTACCACATGGTTATGCACGGTACCACATGGTTATATACGGTACCACATGGTTATATATGGTACCACATGGTTATATATGGTACCACACGGTACCACATAGTTATATATGGTACCACACAGTACCACATGGTTATACACGGTACCACATGGTTATATACGGTACCACATGGTTATATATGGTACCACATGGTTATACACAGTACCACATGGTTATACACGGTACCACATGGTTATACACGATACCACATGGTTATATACGGTACCACATGGTTATACACGGTACCACATGGTACCAGATGGTTATACACGGTACCACATGGTTATAGACGGTACCACACGGTTATATACGGTACCACATGGTTATATATGGTACCACACGGTACCACATGGTTATATACGGTACCACATGGTTATATACGGTACCACATGGTTATACACGGTACCACATGGTTATATAAGGTACTACACGGTACCACATGGTTATATACGGTTCCACACGGTACCACATGGTTATACACGGTACCACATGGTTATATACGGTACCGCATGGTACCATATGGTTATATACGGTACCACATGGTACCACATGGTTATATTCGGTACCACATGGTTATATATGGTACCACACGGTACCACATGGTTATACACGGTACCACATGGTTATATACGGTACCACATGGTTATACACGGTACCACATGGTTATACACGGTACCACATGGTTATACACGGTACCACATGGTTATACACGGTACCACATGGCTATACACGGTACCACATGGTTATACATGGTACCACATGGTTATATACAGTACCACATGGTTATACACGGTACCACATGGTTATACACGGTACCACATGGTTATACACGGTACCACATGGTTATACATGACTATTTAGGGTTCTACACGGTGCCACATGGTTATATACGGTACCACATGGTTATAAACGGTACCACATGGTTATACATGACTATATAGGGTTCTACACGGTGCCACATGGTTATATACGGTACCACATGGCTATATACGGTACCACATGGTTATACATGACTATATAGGGTTCTACACGGTGCCATATGGTTCTACACGGTACCACATGGTTATACACGGTACCACATGGTTATACATGACTATATAGGGTTCTACATGGTGCCACATGGTTATATACGGTACCAAATGGTTATACATGACTATATAGGGTTCTACACGGTACCACATGGTTATATACGGTACCACATGGTTATATACGGTACCACATGGTTATATACAGTACCACGCTGTACCACATGGTACCACATGGTACCACATGGATATATACTGTACCACATGGTTATACACGGTACCACATGGTACCACATGGTACCACATGGTACCACATGGTTATATATGGTACCACATGGTTATACACGGTACCACATGGTTATACATGGTACCACATGGTACCACATGGTTATATACGGTACCACATGGTTATACACGGTACCACACGGTACCACATGGTTATACACTGTACCACATGGTACCACATGGTTATACATGGTACCACATGGTTATACACGGTACCACATGGTTATACATGACTATATAGGGTTCTACACGGTTCTACAAGGCTGTAGCACCACGGTTCTACAAGGCTGTAGCACTGCTGAGCATTATACCATCATCCTACACAAACTGTATGCCTCCCAAATGTCACCCTATTCCCTATATCGAGGGAATAGGGTGCCATTTGGGAGACTAGCCATGTTTGAAATGAACCCTCCCATCCAGCTAGTTTTACTAGACATGTTTTGGGGAGGTTTTATGTTTGCATGTGCCACATATAAAAGTTTAGACGTTTTCAAATTTGGGAATAGGTAACTGCTATGTCATGTTAAAGCTGCACACAGAGGTTAAGGTCGATGCAGTGTAGTCTGTTAATGGATTAAGATATATTTTGTTTATTGTTTCAGATATGGTTTATAGATTCTAGCCAACCCCCCCCAAAAAAAGAAGTGTTTTATTCAACATTCAAATGAAGAATTCTAAATGTCAGGTGTATGTAGCTACTAAACAAATTAGATCTAGAACTCAAAAAACATAACAAGTTCGGCAACGTGGAAATTCAAACAATAAACTAATCCAGACTAGGATCTGCATCCCAAATAGCACCCTATTACCTATATAGTGCACTACTATAGACACCAGAGCCCTATGGGCACTATATGGGGAATAGGGTGCTATTTGGGAGACAATCCGGATCATTGGAGCATAGAGTCTGCTATGCAATGCGCTCATTATGGAATCGGCAACTGGGAGCTTAGCAGAGATGGTCTGATACTGTCCCCATCTAGACTGACATCAGACCCAAAACATTACTGGCCCCCAAAAACATTACTGGCCCCCAAAAACATTACTGGCCCCCAAAAACATTACTGGCCCCCTAAAACATTACTGGCCCCCTAAAACATTACTGGCCCCCAAAAACATTACTGGCCCCCTAAAACATTACTGGCCCCCAAAAACATTACTGGCCCCCTAAAACATTACTGGCCCCCTAAAACATTACTGGCCCCCTAAAACATTACTGGCCCCCAAAACACTATATCAAGACAGAAATTTGAGAAGTGGTTTGAGATTAAATGTGACACTGTTCATTATTGAGGATTATCTAGATGGAAATCCATAGGCTTCTAGTGGGGGGGGGGGGAGGAGGGAAGGAGGGAAGGAGGGAAGGAGGGAAGGGTGGGAAGGAGGGAAGGAGGGAAGGAGGGGGGGGGGTGAAAAGGAGGGAAGGAGGGAAGGAGGGAAGGAGGGATGGAGGGAAGGAGGGGGGGGGGTGAAAAGGAGGGAAGGAGGGAAGGAGGGAAGGAGGGGGGGGGGGGTGAAAAGGAGGGAAGGAAGGAAGGAGGGAAGGAGGGAAGGAGGGGGGGGGGGTGAAAGGAGGGAAGGAGGGAAGGAGGGAAGGAGGGAAGGAGGGAAGGAGGGAAGGAGGGGGGGGTGAAAAGGAGGGAAGGAGGGAAGGAGGGAAGGAGGGAAGGAGGGAAGGAGGGAAGGAGGGGGGGGGGGTGAAAAGGAGGGAAGGAGGGAAGGAGGGAAGGAGGGGGGGGGTGAAAAGGAGGGAAGGAGGGAAGGAGGGAAGGAGGGAAGGAGGGGGGGGGGTGAAAAGGAGGGAAGGAGGGAAGGAGGGAAGGAGGGGGGGGGTGAAAAGGAGGGAAGGAGGGAAGGAGGGAAGGAGGGAAGGAGGGGGGGGGGTGAAAAGGAGGGAAGGAGGGAAGGAGGGAAGGAGGGAAGGAGGGAAGGAGGATGGATATCTGTAATTTAGAGTGAGGAGAGATCTGCAGTGTCCTATACTGCCAACAGGTTATCCTCACCACAACTACAAACACATCAACTATACTGCCAACAGGTTATCCTCACCACTACTACAAACACATCAACTATACTGCCAACAGGTTATATTCTCCACTACTACAAACACATCAACTATACTGCCAACAGGTTATATTCTCCACTACTACAAACACATCAACTATACTGCCAACAGGATATATTCTCCACTACTACAAATCAATCAAATCAAATCAAATGTATTTATATAGCCCTTTGTACATCAGCTGATATCTCAAAGTGCTGTACAGAAACCCAGCCTAAGACGCGAAACAGCAAGCAATGCAGGTGTAGAAGCACGGTGGCTAGGAAAAACTCCCTAGAAAGGCCAAAACCTAGGAAGAAACCTAGAGAGGAACCAGGCTATGTGGGGTGGCCAGTCCTCTTCTGGCTGTGCCGAGTGGAGATTATAACAGAACATGGCCAAGATGTTCAAATGTTCATAAATGACCAGCATGGTCGTATAATAATAAGGCAGAACAGTTGAAACTGGAGCAGCAGCATGGTCAGGTGGACTGGGGACAGCAAGGAGTCATCATGTCAGGTAGTCCTGGGGCATGGTCCTAGGGCTCAGGTCAGTTGAAACTGGAGCAGCAGCACAGTCAGGTGGACTGGGGACAGCAAGGAGTCATCATGTCAGGTAGTCCTGGGGCATGGTCCTAGGGCTCAGGTCCTCCGAGAGAGAGAGAGAAAGAGAGAATTAGAGAGAGCATATGTGGGGTGGCCAGTCCTCTTCTAGCTATGCCGGGTGGAGATTATAACAGAACATGGCCAAGATGTTCAAATGTTCATAAATGACCAGCATGGTCGAATAATAATAAGGCAGAACAGTTGAAACTGGAGCAGCAGCACGGCCAGGTGGACTGGGGACAGCAAGGAGTCATCATGTCAGGTAGTCCTGGGCCATGGTCCTAGGGCTCAGGTCCTCCTCCGAGAGAGAGAAAGAGAGAATTAGAGAACGCACACTTAGATTCACACAGGACACCGAATAGGACAGGAGAGGTACTCCAGATATAACAAACTGACCCTAGCCCCCCCGACACATAAACTACTGCAGCATAAATACTGGAGGCTGACACAGGAGGGGTCAGGAGACACTGTGGCCCCATCCGAGTACACCCCTGGACAGGGCCAAACAGGAAGGATATAACCCCACCCACTTTGCCAAAGCACAGCCCCCACACCACTAGAGGGATATCTTCAACCACCAACTTACCATCCTGAGACAAGGCTGAGTATAGCCCACAAAGATCTCCGCCATGGCACAACCCAAGGGGGGGCGCCAACCCAGACAGGATGACCACATCAGTGAATCAACCCACTCAGGTGACGCACCCGTTCCAGGGACGGCATGAGAGAGCCCCAGTAAGCCAGTGACTCAGCCCCTGTAATAGGGTTAGAGGCAGAGAATTCCAGTGGAAGAGGGGAACCGGCCAGGCAGAGACAGCAAGGGCGGTTCGTTGCTCCAGAGCCTTTCCGTTCACCTTCCCACTCCTGGGCCAGACTACACTCAATCATACGACCCACTGAAGAGATGAGTCTTCAGTAAAGACTTAAAGGTTGAGACCGAGTTTGCGTCTCTGACATGGGTAGGCAGACCGTTCCATAAAAATGGAGCTCTATAGGAGAAAGCCCTGCCTCCAGCTGTTTGCTTAGAAATTCTAGGGACAATTAGGAGGCCTGCGTCTTGTGACCGTAGCGTACGTGTAGGTATGTACGGCAGGACCAAATCAGAGAGATAGGTAGGAGCAAGCCCATGTAATGCTTTGTAGGTTAGCAGTAAAACCTTGAAATCAGCCCTTGCTTTGACAGGAAGCCAGTGTAGAGAGGCTAGCACTGGAGTAATATGATCAAATTTTTTGGTTCTAGTCAGGATTCTAGCAGCCGTTTTTAGCACCAATTGAAGTTTATTTAGTGCTTTATCTGGGTAGCCGGAAAGTAGAGCATTGCAGTAGTCTAACCTAGAAGCGACAAAAGCATGGATTAATTTTTCTGCATCATTTTTGGACAGAAAGTTTCTGATTTATGCAATGTTACTTAGATGGAAAAAAGCTGTCCTTGAAATGGTCTTGATATGTTCTTCAAAAGAGAGATCAGGGTCCAGAGTAACGCCGAGGTCCTTTCATTTGAGACGACTGTACAACCATTAAGATTAATTGTCAGATTCAACAGAAGATCTCTTTGTTTCTTGGGACCTAGAACAAGCATCTCTGTTTTGTCCGAGTTTAAAAGTAGAAAGTTTGCAGCCATCCACTTCCTTATGTCTGAAACACATGCTTCTAGCAAGGGTAATTTTGGGGCTTCACCATGTTTCATTGAAATGTACAGCTGTGTGTCATCATATGTTTTCGAATAACATCCCCAAGAGGTAAAATATATAGTGAAAACAATAGTGGTCCCAAAACGGAACCTTGAGGAACACCGAAATTTACAGTTGATTTGTCGGAGGACAAAGCATTCACAGAGACAAACTGATATCTAATGAAACAAATGAAACGACATGCTAACACTCCGGCAACACACTTCACTACTACAACTATCGGTTCCTATGCATATGGCTGCAAATGTGTTTTGGTTCGAGCTACTACTACTACTACTGCTACTACTACTACTGCTACTACTACTACTACTACTACTACTACTACTACTACTACTGCTACTTCTACTACTGCTACTACTACTACTACTACTACTGCTACTACTACTACTACTACTACTACTACTGCTA
>NC_034191.2:80406187-80478687 GCF_002021735.2 Oncorhynchus kisutch
GCTGGTATTGAATACTCTGTTCTAGAAGGCTGGTATTGAATATTCTGTTCTAGAAGGCTGGTATTGAATACTCTGTTCTAGAAGGCTGGTATTGAATATTCTGTTCTAGAAGGCTGGTATTGAATATTCTATTCTAGAAGGCTGGTATTGAATACTCTGTTCAAGAAGGCTGGTATTGAATATTCTGTTCTAGAAGGCTGGTATTGAATACTCTGTTCTAGAAGGCTGGTATTGAATATTCTGTTCTAGAAGGCTGGTATTGAATATTCTGTTCTAGAAGGCTGGTATTGAATATTCTGTTCTAGAAGGCTGGTATTGAATACTCTGTTCTAGAAGGCTGGTATTGAATATTCTGTTCTAGAAGGCTGGTATTGAATATTCTGTTCTAGAAGGCTGGTATTGAATACTCTGTTCTAGAAAGCTGGTATTGAATATTCTGTTCTAGAAGGCTGGTATTGAATATTCTGTTCTAGAAGGCTGGTATTGAATATTCTGTTCTAGAAGGCTGGTATTGAATATTCTGTTCTAGATGCCTTTCTTTCTTGTGTCCCTTCGTTCTCGTTGCATGTGGACCGGTTTCCTTTGCCAAATAACTGAGCTGCAGAGAATGCCCTTGGTAACTTCAGATAATTAGAGAGTGAAAGAAAGAGCCATTGGTGATTGTGAGGGGGGAAAAAGAGGAAAAACTGCATTTTTCTACATTTCCCATTTTTGTTATTGAGGTTTTCGTATGATTCCTTTGTTAAAGCCAACAGCTTATCAACAAATATGTTCTGTCTCCTGTTCAACATACAACAATTACATAGGAGTAGTAAAGACATTTGGGGGGGGGGGGGCAGCAGATATCCTAGTGGTTAGAGCGTAGAGCTGGCAGGGTAGCCTAGTGGTTAGAGTGTAGAGGTGGCAGGTAGCAGGTAGCCTAGTGGTTAGAGCGTTGGACTAGTAACCGAAAGGTTGCAAGCTCAAATCCCCAGGCCGGTAAGGTAAAAATCTGTTCTTCTGCACCAGAACAAAGCAGTTCTTAAACTGACTTGCCCAAGTTAAATAAAATTGAAACAAAAAATATATTCTCAAGTGTATTCAATATTCAAAAACCTGAAAATATTTGCATTGATTATCAATTAAAACCTCAGGCCCGACTAGTCAACCAAAGCTTGTTTGATGATCGAAGAATAAAACGTAGATAATTTCAATAGAAGAGAATACAGCTATCTCCTCGTGACAATCTGAGGGAGCAGAGCGGATATGGTAGTCAAGAGAAAGCATTAACCAAACCATCCATCCAAACGTTACTTTTACACTATTTCACTCTAAAGACAAATTGTTTGATAATGACAAGTTGTCACCACTAGAAGCGATTCTGACAGCCCAGAGAGATAATATCCCAGTCCCCCGAGGGAAATTAGTAGAAAGTTCAAGTGCTTTCAAGTGGTGAATGAAAGTTAGAGCCAAGATAGAATTCCACATAAACAAACACCAGGGGGACGTTCCCCAAATGACACCCTATTCCCTACATAGTGAACTACTTTAGACTAGGACCCTGAAGAGTAATAAACATAAATACTGTTGCATACACACTGGACTGTTCCCTCTACAGACCAAATGGAAGAAAGGCCATGGTTAACCTTAGTAGACATTACGTTCCTAGATTAATAATGCTGACCTGATTGTAGTGGCTATGTTGGTTTCAAACTAAACATAGAGGGAGAAAATGTTTCAAACTAAGCCAAAACACATTTTGTTCCTATGAGGGAAGACAACACGTATCAACGTACAATATTAACTGTAGAGACAGGCCTTGTAGCAGAAAAGCTTGAGCTAAAACAATATACTTAATGACGTTCTGAAACGTCCCTAATGTTGATACGTTCCCTAATGTTGAAATGTTCCCTAATGTTGATACGTTCCCTAATGTTGATAAGTTCCCTAATGTTGATACGTTCCCTAATGTTGATACGTTCCCTAATGTTGATACGTTCCCTAATGTTGATATGTTTCTAATGTTGATACGTTCCCTAATGTTGATACGTTCCCTAATGTTGATACGTCCTAATGTTGATACGTTCCCTAATGTTGATATGTTCCCTAATGTTGATACGTTCCCTAATGTTGATACGTTCCCTAATGTTGATACGTTCCCTAATGTTGATACGTTCCCTAATGTTGATACGTTCCCTAATGTTGATACGTTCCCTAATGTTGATACGTTCCCTAATGTTGATATGTTCCCTAATGTTGATATGTTCCTAATGTTGATACGTTCCCTAATGTTGATACGTTCCCTAATGTTGATACGTTCCCTAATGTTGATACGTTCCCTAATGTTGATACGTTCCCTAATGTTGATACGTTCCCTAATGTTGATACGTTCCCTAATGTTGATACGTTCCCTAATGTTGATACGTTCCCTAATGTTGATATGTTCCCTAATGTTGATATGTTCCTAATGTTGATACGTTCCCTAATGTTGATACGTTCCCTAATGTTGATACGTTCCCTAATGTTGATACGTTCCCTAATGTTGATACGTTCCCTAATGTTGATATGTTCCCTAATGTTGATACGTTCCCTAATGTTGATACGTTCCCTAATGTTGATATGTTTCTAATGTTGATACGTTCCCTAATGTTGATACGTTCCCTAATGTTGATATGTTCCTAATGTTGATACGTTCCCTAATGTTGATACGTTCCCTAATGTTGATACGTTCCCTAATGTTGATACGTTCCCTAATGTTGATACGTTCCTTAATGTTGATACGTTCCCTAATGTTGATACGTTCCCTAATGTTAATACGTTCCCTAATGTTGATACGTTCCCTAATGTTGATATGTTCCCTAATGTTGATACGTTCCCTAATGTTGATACGTTCCCTAATGTTGATACGTTCCCTAATGTTGATACGTTCCCTAATGTTGATATGTTCCCTAATGTTGATATGTTCCCTAATGTTGATATGTTCCCTAATGTTGATACGTTCCCTAATGTTGATATGTTCCCTAATGTTGATACTTTCCCTAATGTTGATATGTTAATAATGTTGATACGTTCCCTAATGTTGATACGTTCCCTAATGTTGATATGTTCCTAATGTTGATACGTTCCCTAATGTTGATACGTTCCCTAATGTTGATATGTTCCTAATGTTGATACGTTCCCTAATGTTGATACGTTCCCTAATGTTGATACGTTCCCTAATGTTGATATGTTTCTAATGTTGATATGTTCCCTAATGTTGATACGTTCCCTAATGTTGATACGTTCCCTAATGTTGATACCTTCCCTAATGTTGATATGTTCCCTAATGTTGATACGTTCCCTAATGTTGATACCTTCCCTAATGTTGATATGTTCCCTAATGTTGATATGTTCCCTAATGTTGATATGTTCCCTAATGTTGATACGTTCCCTCATGTTGATATGTTCCCTAATGTTGATACGTTCCCTAATGTTGATATGTTCCTAATGTTGATACGTTCCCTAATGTTGATACGTTCCCTAATGTTGATACGTTCCCTAATGTTGATACGTTCTCTAATGTTGATATGTTCCTAATGTTGATACGTTCCCTAATGTTGATACGTTCCCTAATGTTGATATGTTTCTAATGTTGATACGTTCCCTAATGTTGATACGTTCCCTAATGTTGATATGTTCCTAATGTTGATACGTTCCCTAATGCTGATACGTTCCCTAATGTTGATACGTTCCCTAATGTTGATATGTTTCTAATGTTGATATGTTCCCTAATGTTGATACGTTCCCTAATGTTGATACGTTCCCTAATGTTGATACCTTCCCTAATGTTGATATGTTCCCTAATGTTGATACGTTCCCTAATGTTGATATGTTCCCTAATGTTGATACGTTCCCTAATGTTGATACGTTCCCTAATGTTGATACGTTCCCTAATGTTGATACATTCCCTAATGTTGATACGTTCCCTAATGTTGATACGTTCCCTAATGTTGATACGTTCCCTAATGTTGATACGTTCCCTAATGTTGATACGTTCCCTAATGTTGATACGTTCCCTAATGTTGATACGTTCCCTAATGTTGATACGTTCCCTAATGTTGATACGTTCCCTAATGTTGATACGTTCCCTAATGTTGATACGTTCCCTAATGTTGATACGTTCCCTAATGTTGATACGTTCCCTAATGTTGATACGTTCCCTAATGTTGATACGTTTCTGATGTTGATACGTTCCCTAATGTTGATACGTTCCCTAATGTTTATACGTTCTAATGTTGATACGTTCCCTAATGTTGATACGTTCCCTAATGTTAATATGTTCCCTAATGTTGATACGTTCCCTAATGTTGATATGTTTCTAATGTTGATATGTTTCTAATGTTGATACGTTCCCTAATGTTGATACGTTCCCTAATGTTGATATGTTTCTAATGTTGATATGTTCCCTAATGTTGATACGTTCTAATGTTGATACGTTCCCTAATGTTGATACGTTCCCCCCCTCCCACAGACACATTACTGCTCTCCCCCCTCCCACAGACACATTACTGGTCTCCCCTGCACTCCCCCCTCCCACAGACACATTACTGGTCTCCCCTGCTCTCCCCCCTCCCACAGACACATTACTGGTCTCCCCTGCTCTCCCCCCTCCCACAGACACATTACTGGTCTCCCCTGCTCTCCCCCCTCCCTCAGACACATTACTGGTCTCCCCTGCTCTCCCCCCTCCCACAGACACATTACCTGTCTCCCCTGCTCTCCCCCCTCCCACAGACACATTACTGCTCTCCCCCCCTCCCACAGACACATTACTGGTCTCCCCTGCACTCCCCCCTCCCAATTACACATTACTGGTCTCCCCTGCTCTCCCCCCTCCCACAGATACATTACTGGTCTCCCCTGCTCTCCCCCCTCCCACAGACACATTACTGGTCTCCCCTGCTCTCCCCCCTTCCACAGACACAATACTGCTCTCCCCTGCTCTCCCCCCTCCCCACAGACACATTACTGGGTTCCCCTGCTCTCCCCCTCCACAGACACATTACTTTTCTTCCCTGCTCTCCCCCTCCCACAGACACATTACTGGTCTCCCCTGCACTCCCCCCTCCCACAGACACATTACTGGTCTCCCCTGCTCTCCCCCCTCCCACAGACACATTACTGGTCTCCCCTGCTCTCCCCCCTCCCACAGACACATTACTGGTCTCCCCTGCTCTCCCCCTCCCACAGACACATTACTGGTCTCCCCTGCTCTCCCCCCTCCCACAGACACATTACTGGTCTCCCCTGCTCTCCCCCCTCCCACAGACACATTACTTTTCTTCCCTGCTCTCCCCCCTCCCTCAGACACATTACTGGTCTCCCCTGCTCCCCCCCCCTCCCTCAGACACATTACTGGTCTCCCCTGCTCTCCCCCCTCCAACAGACACATGACTGGTCTCCCTGTGTCCCAAATATAACCCTATTCCCTATGATGTGCACTACTTTAGACCAGAGTCAGTGGGTTTAAAAATGGATGGAGAAAATAAATGGACGGAGAGACTAAATGAGTGGAAGATGTTCAAGATGTTCAAGATGTTAGATGAAGATCTGGATCTATATCCTCTTTCTTTCTTTCTCGTTATAATAATAATTTGCTAGCTCTTGTGTGCAAATGAGATCTTTGTTGTTGACCTACTGTTGTTGTTGTTGACCTACTGTTGTTGTGGTTGACCTAATGTTGTTGATGACCTACTGTTTTTGATGACCTACTGTTGTTTTTAGACCTACTGTTGTTGTTGACCTACTGTTGTTGATGACCTACTGTTGTTGTTGACCTACTGTTGTTGTTGATGATCTACTGTTGTTGATGACCTACTGTTGTTGTAGACCTACTGTTGTTGTTGATGACCTACTGTTGTTGATGACCTACTGTTTTTGATGACCTACTGTTGTTGATGACCTACTGTTTTTGATGACCTACTGTTGTTGTAGACCTACTGTTGTTGTTGATGACCTACTGTTGTTGATGACCTACTGTTTTTGATGACCAACTGTTGTTGTTGACCTACTGTTGTTGATGACCTACTGTTGTTGTAGACCTACTGTTGTTGTTGATGACCTACTGTTGTTGATGACCTACTGTTGTTGATGGCCTACTGTTGTTGTTGACCTACTATTTTTGATGACCTACTATTTTTGATGACCTACTGTTGTTGTTGACCTACTATTTTTGATGACCTACTATTTTTGATGACATACTGTTGTTGTTGACCTGCTGTTGTTGATGACCTACTGTTGTTGATGGCCTACTGTTGTTGTTGACCTGCTGTTGTTGATGACCTACTGTTGTTGATGGCCTACTGTTGTTGATGGCCTACTGTTGTTGTTGACCTACTGTTGTTGTTGACCTACTGTTGTTGGTGTCTCTTCTCTGTCTGGTGGCTAACGGTCTCTCTCTCTGTCTGATGGCTAACGGTCTCTCTCTCTCTGTCTGGTGGCTAACGGTCTCTCACCCTGTCTGGTGGCTAACGGTCTCTCTCTCTCTCTGTTTGGTGGCTAACGGTCTCTCTCTCTCTCTCTCTCTCTCTGTTTGGTGGCTAACGGTCTCTCTCTCTCTCTCTCTCTCTCTCTGTCTGGTGGCTAACGGTCTCTCCTTCCTTTTTCTGGTGGCTAACGGTCTCTCTCTCTCTCTCTCTCTCTCTCTCTCTCTCTCTCTCTCTCTCTGTCTGGTGGCTAACGGTCTCTCTCTCTCTCTCTCTCTGTCTGGTGGCTAACGGTCTCTCTTTCTCTCTCTCTCTGTCTGGTGGCTAACGGTCTCTCTCTCTGTCTGGTGGCTAATGGTCTCTCTCTCTCTCTCTCTCTCTCTCTCTGTCTGGTGGCTAACGGTCTCTCTCTCTCTCTCTGTCTGGTGGCTAACGGTCTCTCTTTCTCTGTCTGGTGGCTAACGGTCTCTCTCTTTCTGTCTGGTGGCTAACGGTCTCTCTCTTTCTGTCTGGTGGCTAACGGTCTCTCTCTCTGTCTGGTGGCTAACGGTCTCTCTCTTTCTGTCTGGTGGCTAACGGTCTCTCTCTTTCTGTCTGGTGGCTAACGGTCTCTCTTCTCTGTCTGGTGGCTAACGGTCTCTCTTCTCTGTCTGGTGGCTAACGGTCTCTCTCTCTGCGCTTATACGGCCTGGTCTGTCTCTCTCTAGAGAAGGAGAGAGAGAAACGGGGCCTTTCTACTGTCACCAACACCACCACTACAGTAAATCTAAGTCAGCTGCACCCTAAAATACCAATATGTTTGGTAATAAATTGTCAGCGCCCCTCTAACTCCAGCATGCCGAGTCGCAGCGCCCAAGGGAACATTTGTCAGGGCTGCCCCCAACTGTCTCAGGCTGGCCCCTGCCTCACGCGGCCCGGGCATCCAGATATGTGGCACTCCCCCCCGTACACAGTTGCCTCACCAGTTGGACCCAGGTCAGCAGAGCAGCAGAGGCCAGACTTGTGTTCCCCAGGCCCCAGCAGGAGAGCTCACCCATGGGGAGGGGATCCAGCCAGTGCTGGGGGCTTAGGTTATGGTTCAGGCACACCACAATCTATCTCCCAACGGGGGAAGTTAACAGAGCAAACTGCAGAGGTTGGAGACACACAAATCAAACACACACACAAACACACAGAGCCTCCAGAGTCTCTCTCACCCCCCCATACACCCCCCCCCCCCACCCCACCCCACCCCACCCCCATGACATTTGTGAAGCCAAGAGCCCCCATAGCAAAAACACATTAGGCTGGGGTCTGGGGTCAAACGTCTGTTTAAATTGGCGAGATGAAAGACACTGTGATTGGGGTAGTGCCATTCTGCTCCATGACTAAATGCAGTTCCGAGCTAAAGCACTGCTGGGAGCCAGTGACTTGTCTCAGTGACAGAAAAGGGAAAGCCCTGTGTAGCTACTGAACATCCAGTACTGTCCTCAACAACACCCTCAGAAAGACTACAAGACAACAGTCTTGTCCTCAACAACACCCTCAGAAAGACTACAAGACAACACCCTCAGAAAGACTACAAGACAACAGTCAGTTACTGTCCTCAACAACACCCTCAGAAAGACTACAAGACAACAGTCAGTTACTGTCCTCAACAACACCCTCAGAAAGACTACAGTTACTGTTCTAACATGTTCTGTACATCATATGTTATTATATGAATAAAATATGATAGACCAGATACAGGTATAACTTCCATTTCTCGTAGCAGCACAGCAGTTCTTCCAGGAACAAGTGTTTGCAAACACCCCTCCTGTTTACCAGACTGAAGGCTTCAGGCCAACGGACACCAGGTCGTTTTTAACTCCTGGATCGACACTTAACCTTCTCTCTCTCCCTCCCTCTCAGTCTCTCTCTCTCTCCCTCCCTCTCAGTCTCTCTCTCTCTCCATCTTACTCTCTCTCTCTCTCGCCTTCTCTCTCTCTTTCCTCCTCTCTCTCAGTCTCTCTCTCTCCCTCTCTCCCTCTCTCCCTCCCTCTCAGTCTCTCTCTCTCTCCCACTCTCTCTGTCTCTCTCCATCTTACTCTCTCTCTCTCTCTCTCTCTCTCTCTCTCGCCTTCTCTCTCTTTCCTCCTCTCTCTCTCAGTCTCTCTCTCTCCCTCTCTCCCTCCCTTGCTCCCTCTCAGTCTCTCTCTCTCTCTGTCTCTCTCCATCTTACTCTCTCTCTCTCTCTCTCTCTCTCTATCTCGCCTTCTCTCTCTTTCCTCCTGTCTCTCTCCCACTCCCTCGCTGTCTCTCTCGCTCTCTTCCTCTCTCTCCCACTCCCTCTCGCTCTCTTCCTCTCTCTCTCCCACTCCCTCGCTGTCTCTCTTGCTCTCTTCCTCTCTCTCCCACTCCCTCTCTATCTCTCTCGCTCTCTTCCTCTATCTCTCCCACTCCCTCGCTGTCTCTCTTGCTCTCTTCCTCTCTCTCTCTCTCTCTCCCACTCCCTCTCTCTCTCTCTCTCTCTCTCTCTCCCACTCCCTCGCTATCTCTCTCGCGCTCTTCCTCTCTCTCCCACACCCTCTTCCGCTCTTTCCTTCTCTCACAATCCCTCCCTCTCTCTCCATCACTCCCGTCCTTCCTTCTGCCACCACTTTAAGACGGAGAGAGAGACATTTGGATTATCTGACCAGGGAATGCCATTCAGGGAAAAGATGCTGAGTCTCGCAATTTCTCAGAGCCTAGAGGAGTGTGAACTATTAGTGGCTTGCCAAACCAGTAGGTCCCTCCAATCATCCTGGCGTCACACACAGAGACTCCAGGCTTGACAGACAAGAAGGTCCAAAATAACCTGGGGTTAATCACAGTTTAGGCCTGCATCCCGAATGGCACCCTGTTCCCTATATATAGCGCACTACTTTTGACCAGGATCCATAGGGTTCTGATTAAAAGTAGTACACTATACAGGGAATAGGGTGCCATTTGAGACACATTCTAAGGTTATGCATGGGGAGTGCTGAAGTGTATGCTAATAGCATCCTGTCTCTCTGCCTGCCTGTCTGTGTCTCTCTGCCTGCCTGTCTCTCTGCCTGCCTGTCTCTCGGCCTGCCTGCCTCTCGGCCTGCCTGTCTGTGTCTCTCTGCCTGCCTGTCTCTCTGCCTGCCTGTCTCTCGGCCTGCCTGCCTCTCGGCCTGCCTGTCTGTGTCTCTCTGCCTGCCTGTCTCTCTGCCTGTCTGTCTCTCTGCCTGCCTGTCTCTCTGCCTGCCTGCCTCCCTGCTTGCCTGTCTCTCTGCCTGCCTCTCTGCCTCCCTGTCTCTCTGCCTGCCTGTCTCTCTGCCTGCCTGTCTCTCTGCCTGTCTGTCTCTCTGCCTGCCTGTCTCTCTGCCTCCCTGCCTGTCTGCTTGCCTGTCTCTCTGCCTGCCTCTCTGCCTCCCTGTCTCTCGGCCTGCCTGCCTCTCGGCCTGCCTGTCTGTCTCTTTGCCTAACAACCTGTCTCTCTGCCTCCCTGCCTGTCTGCTTGCCTGTCTCTCTGCCTGCCTCTCTGCCTCCCTGTCTCTCTGCCTGCCTGTCTCTCTGCCTGCCTGTCTCTCTGCCTAACAACCTGTCTCTCTGCCTCACTGCCTGTCTGCTTGCTTGGCTGCTGGGGACTTCTGTATGTGTGTCTGGGACTTGTCAGAATAGTAATTATAAATTGGGGAGACAATGTTTCATTTATTTTTCTTTTCAGGGGCGACTATCAATGAAGGGTGGAGAGGAAGTACTGTCAGAGTAGTTTAAAGGATCACTGTATGAACTTTCAATCTTCAGACTGTTTTTGGAGGAGTTTGAGAAGATATAGTCCCAACTTCTGGGAGGAAAGAGCCCTCAGATTTAACATAGGAACTAGTTGAGACCTAAAACTGTGACATAAAAAAGCCACATTAGACTGTAAACTATGATGATCATCATTGCATAGAGTGGACAGTTTTAACAGTTTTTAATTATTTAAATGTCAATTTAAATTCATAGGATTCATACAATACATTATATATATATATATATATATTTTTTTTAATCATCACTCTAATGTATTTCTTAGACAAAATCCTCATTCTAATGTATATAATGTATATATATATATATAAATATGTTTTAATCCTCATTCTAATGTATATAATGTATATATATATATATAAATATGTTTTAATCCTCATTCTAATGTATATAATGTATATATATATATATAAATATGTTTTAATCCTCATTCTAATGTATATAATGTATATATATATATATATATTTCTTAGACAAATAGTAGTTGTAACAAACATTGGAGCTGTAAAAACGCCCAATAAGAACGTTCCATGTTCGTGTCCCTCTCATAATGTGTTGAGCACAGCCTCACTCAAAAGGCGACTTCCTCTGTGAGGAAATGGAATTCGCAATGCAGCCTCTGAGCCACACTCTCCCTTTGTACCGGTGAGAAAATATTCTACATCCCAAAATGGCACCTACACAGTGCACTACTTTTGATGTGGGCTCTGGTCAAAAGTAGTGTACTACCTAGGGAATAGGTTGCCATTAGGGACACACACAAAAATATGCTATCTGGAATAAAAGTGATTTACAGCCAATGAAGGGAAAACAGCAATGAAATGCTGTGTCATTCTTAACATTTATATGTGGCAATAACACTTCTGGTTTGATTTCTTTGTGTAGGATCCCTGGCAGTGTATTAAGTGTGTTATATACAATAACACTTCTGGTTGTATTGTTTCATTTCATTTTTTAACCTTCATTTAACCAGGCAAGTCAGTTAAGAACAAATTCTTATTTTCAATGACGGCCTAGGAACAGTGGGTTAACTGCCTGTTCAGGGGCAGAACAACAGATTTGTACCTTGTCAGCTCGGGGGTTTGAACTCGCAACCTTCCGGTTACTAGTCCAACGCTCTAACCACTAGGCTACGCTGCCGTTAATGGTTATATTTTCTACGTGACAGTAACACTTCTGGTCAGGTTGTATTGGTTAATGGTTGTAGTTTCTACCTGACAACAACACTTCTGGTTAGGTTGTATTGGTTAATGGTGGTTGTAGTTTCTACCTGACAATAACACAACATATTTTGAGAAGAGCACATAGAGTTCTAGTTAAAAGTAGAGCACAATGTTAGGGAATAGGGGTTAGCATAGGGAATAGGATATAGTATAGGGAATAGGGTATAGTATAGGGAATAGGGTATAGTATAGGGAATAGGGGTTGGTATAGGGAATAGGGTTTAGTATAGGGAATAGGATATAGTATAGGGAATAGGGTTTAGTATAGGGAATAGGATATAGTATAGGGAATAGGGTATAGTATAGGGAATAGGGGTTAGTATAGGGAATAGGGTATAGTAGAGGGAATAGGGGTTAGTATAGGGAATAGGGTATAGTATAGGGAATAGGGGTTAGTATAGGGAATAGAGTATAGTAGAGGGAATAGGGGTTAGTATAGGGAATAGGGTATAGTAGAAGGGAATAGGGGTTAGTATAGGGAATAGGGTATAGTATAGGGAATAGAGTATAGTATAGGGAATAGAGTATAGTAGAGGGAATAGGATATAGTATAGGGAATAGGGGTTAGTATAGGGAATAGGGTATAGTATAGGGAATAGAGTATAGTATAGGGAATAGAGTATAGTATAGGGAATAGGGTATAGTATAGGGAATAGGGTATAGTAGAGGGAATAGGGTATAGTATAGGGAATAGGGGTTAGTATAGGGAATAGAGTATAGTATAGGGAATATAGTATAGTATAGGGAATAGGGTATAGTATAGGGAATAGGGTATAGTATAGGGAATAGGGTATAGTATAGGGAATAGGGTATAGTATAGGGAATAGGGTATAGTATAGGGAATAGGATATAGTATAGGGAATAGGGTATAGTATAGGGAATAGGGTATAGTATAGGGAATAGGATATAGTATAGGGAATAGGGTATAGTATAGGGAATAGGATATAATATATGGAATAGGGGTTAGTATAGGGAATAGGGGTTAGTATAGGGAATAGGTTATAGTATAGGGAATAGGATAGAGTATAGGGAATAGGGTATAGTATAGGGAATAGGATATAGTATAGGGAATAGGGGTTAGTATAGGGGATAGGGGTTAGTATAGGGAATAGGGTATAGTATAGGGAATAGGATATAGTATAGGGAATAGGATATAGTATAGGGAATAGGGGTTAGTATAGGGAATATAGTAGAGTATAGGGAATAGGGTTTAGTATAGGGAATAGGATATAGTATAGGGAATAGGATATAGTATAGGGAATAGGGTATAGTATAGGGAATAGAGTATAGTAGAGGGAATAGGGTATAGTATAGGGAATAGGATATAGTATAGGGAATAGGATATAGTATAGGGAATAGGATATAGTATAGGAAATAGGATATAGTATAGGGAATAGAGTAGAGTAGAGGGAATAGGGGTTAGTATAGGGAATAGGGTATAGTATAGGGAATAGAGTATAGTATAGGGAATAGGATATAGTATAGGGAATAGAGTATAGTATAGGGAATAGGATATAGTATAGGGAATAGGGTATAGTATAGGGAATAGAGTATAGTAGAGGGAATAGGGTATAGTATAGGGAATAGGATATAGTATAGGGAATAGGATATAGTATAGGGAATAGGGTATAGTATAGGGAATAGGGTATAGTATAGGGAATAGGGGTTAGTATAGGGAATAGGGTTTAGTATAGGGAATAGGATATAGTATAGGGAATAGGGTTTAGTATAGGGAATAGGATATAGTATAGGGAATAGGGTATAGTATAGGGAATAGGGGTTAGTATAGGGAATAGGGTATAGTAGAGGGAATAGGGGTTAGTATAGGGAATAGGGTATAGTATAGGGAATAGGGGTTAGTATAGGGAATAGAGTATAGTAGAGGGAATAGGGGTTAGTATAGGGAATAGGGTATAGTAGAAGGGAATAGGGGTTAGTATAGGGAATAGAGTATAGTAGAGGGAATAGGGGTTAGTATAGGGAATAGGGTATAGTATAGGGAATAGGGTATAGTATAGGGAATAGGGTATAGTATAGGGAATAGGGTATAGTATAGGGAATAGGATATAGTATAGGGAATAGGGGTTAGTATAGGGAATAGAGTATAGTATAGGGAATAGAGTATAGTATAGGGAATAGGGTATAGTATAGGGAATAGGGTATAGTATAGGGAATAGGGTATAGTATAGGGAATAGGATATAGTATAGGGAATAGGGTATAGTATAGGGAATAGGGTATAGTATAGGGAATAGGATATAGTATAGGGAATAGGGTATAGTATAGGGAATAGGATATAATATATGGAATAGGGGTTAGTATAGGGAATAGGGGTTAGTATAGGGAATAGGGTATAGTATAGGGAATAGGATATAGTATAGGGAATAGGGTATAGTATAGGGAATAGGATATAGTATAGGGAATAGGGGTTAGTATAGGGAATAGGGGTTAGTATAGGGAATAGGGTATAGTATAGGGAATAGGATATAGTATAGGGAATTGGATATAGTATAGGGAATAGGGGTTAGTATAGGGAATAGAGTAGAGTATAGGGAATAGGGTTTAGTATAGGGAATAGGATATAGTATAGGGAATAGGATATAGTATAGGGAATAGGGTATAGTATAGGGAATAGAGTATAGTAGAGGGAATAGGGTATAGTATAGGGAATAGGATATAGTATAGGGAATAGGATATAGTATAGGGAATAGGATATAGTATAGGAAATAGGATATAGTATAGGGAATAGAGTAGAGTAGAGGGAATAGGGGTTAGTATAGGGAATAGGGTATAGTATAGGGAATAGAGTATAGTATAGGGAATAGGATATAGTATAGGGAATAGAGTATAGTATAGGGAATAGGATATAGTATAGGGAATAGGGTATAGTATAGGGAATAGAGTATAGTAGAGGGAATAGGGTATAGTATAGGGAATAGGATATAGTATAGGGAATAGGATATAGTATAGGGAATAGGGTATAGTATAGGGAATAGAGTATAGTAGAGGGAATAGGGTTTAGTATAGGGAATAGGATATAGTATAGGGAATAGGGTTTAGTATAGGGAATAGGATATAGTATAGGGAATAGGGTATAGTATAGGGAATAGGGTATAGTATAGGGAATAGAGTAGAGTATAGGGAATAGGGTTTAGTATAGGGAATAGGATATAGTATAGGGAATAGGGTTTAGTATAGGGAATAGGATATAGTATAGGGAATAGGGTTTAGTATAGGGAATAGGGCTGACAAGGTAAAAATCTGTCGTGCTGCCCCTGAACAAGGCAGTTAACCCACTGTTCCCCGGTAGGCCATCATAGTAAATAATAATTTGTTCTTAACTGACTTGCCTGGTTAAATATATAGATTTTTAAAATGAATTTGTCTGCAGAAATAAAAAGCACTTCATAACGTGTGCCAGCCTCTCAGTCAGTTAACCCACTGTTCCCCGGTATAACGTGTGCCAGCCTCTCAGTCAGTTAACCCACTGTTCCCCGGTATAACGTGTGCCAGCCTCTCAGTCAGTTAACCCACTGTTCCCCGGTATAACGCCAGCCTCTCAGTCAGTTAACCCACTGTTCCCCGGTATAACGTGTGCCTCTCTGTCCTTTAGTGTTTCTTAGCTCCAATATTCTCCAGTTTTAGGATATCACTCTCCTTTTTCTTCATGTGTTGATGTGAGGTCTTCCGAGCTACAGATCAGGAAGTATTACAGTCTGGGATGGTATTGTTATCATTGCCAAATGCCTTGGGGGAGCTCTCTGTCTCTCCCTCTCTCTCTCTCTCTCTCTCTGTCTCTCTCTCTCTCTCTCTCTCTCTCTCTCTCTCCCTCTCTCTCTCTCTCTGTCTCTGTCTCTGTCTCTCTCTCTCTCTCTCTCTCTCTCTCTCTCTCTCTCTCTCTCTCTCTCTCTCTCTCTCTCTCTCTCTCTCTCTCTATCTCTCTCTCTCTCTCTCTCTCTCTCTCTCTCTCTCTCTCTCTCCCTCTCTGTCTCTGTCTCTGTCTCTCTCTCCCTCTCTCTCTCTCTCTCTCTCTCTCTCTCTCTCTCTCTCTCTCTCTCCTCTCTCTCTCTCTCTCTCTCTCCCTCTCTCTCTCTCTCTCTCTCTCACTCTCTCTCTCTCTCTCTCTCTCTCTCTCTCTCTCTCTCCCTCTCTGTCTCTGTCTCTGTCTCACTCTCTCTCTCTCTCTCTCTCTCTCTCTCTCTCTCTCTCTCTCTCTCTCTCCCTCTCTCTCTCTCTCTCTCGCTCTCTCTCTCTCTCTCTCTCTCTCTCTCTCTCTCTCCCTATCTCTCTCTCGCTCTCTCTCTCTCTCTCTCTCTCTCTCTCTCTCCCTATCTCTCTCTCTCTCCCTCTCTCTCTCTCTCTCTCTCTCTCTCTCTCTCTCTCTCTCTCTCTCTCTCTCTCTCTCTCCCTCTCTCTCTCTCTCTCTCTCTCACTCTCTCTCTCTCTCTCTCTCTCTCTCTCTCTCTCTCTCTCTCTCTCTCTCTCTCTCTCTCTCTCTGTCTCTCTCCCTCTCTCTCTCTCTCTCTCTCTCTCTCTCCCTCTCTCTCTCTCTCTCGCTCTCTCTCTCTCTCTCTCTCTCTCTCTCACTCCCTATCTCTCTCTCGCTCTCTCTCTCTCTCTCCCTCTCTCTCTCTCTCTCGCTCTCTCTCTCTCTCTCTCTCTCTCTCTCTCTCCCTATCTCTCTCTCGCTCCACCACCACAAAGACATTCAGCTCATCCTGGCTTCTCGCTCCAAAATAAACATGAAGTTTTGTTTTAAGGATCCGTTTCTGAGTGGGTTGGGGGGGGGCGAAACACAGTGACAGTGGGAACACGGGAAGACTGGTGTCAAGTTAAAGACTTCCTCTAAGACTTTATGACTCAAAGGTGAATTCACCAACAGGTTGTAAGAGCTCACAAAACAGAAGAACACTACACCTACAGTTCATCACAAAGCTGCCTGGCCATGTCACCGTGAAGTTATACTCTAAACCAAAGCTGCCTGGCCATGTCACCGTGAAGTTATACTCTAAACCAAAGCTGCCTGGCCATGTCACCGTGAAGTTATACTCTAAACCAAGCTGCCTGACTATATCACCGTGAAGTTATACTCTAAACCAAAGCTGCCTGGCCATGTCACCGTGAAGTTATACTCTAAACCAAAGCTACATGGCCATGTCACCGTGAAGTTATACTCTAAACCAAAGCTGCCTGGCCATGTCACCGTGAAGTTATACTCTAAACCAAAGCTACATGGCCATGTCACCGTGAAGTTATACTCTAAACCAAAGCTGCCTGGCCATGTCACCGTGAAGTTATACTCTAAACCAAAGCTGCCTGACTATATCACCGTGAAGTTATACTCTAAACGAAAGCTGCCTGGCCATGTCACCGTGAAGTTATACTCTAAACCAAAGCTACATGGCCATGTCACCGTGAAGTTATACTCTAAACCAAAGCTACATGGCCATGTCACCGTGAAGTTATACTCTAAACCAAAGCTGCCTGGCCATGTCACCGTGAAGTTATACTCTAAACCAAAGCTACATGGCCATGTCACCGTGAAGTTATACTCTAAACCAAAGCTACATGGCCATGTCACCGTGAAGTTATACTCTAAACCAAAGCTACATGGCCATGTCACCGTGAAGTTATACTCTAAACCAAAGCTGCCTGGCCATGTCACCGTGAAGTTATACTCTAAACCAAAGCTACATGGCCATGTCACCGTGAAGTTATACTCTAAACCAAAGCTGCCTGGCCATGTCACCGTGAAGTTATACTCTAAACCAAAGCTACATGGCCATGTCACCGTGAAGTTATACTCTAAACCAAAGCTGCCTGGCCATGTCACCGTGAAGTTATACTCTAAACCAAAGCTGCCTGACTATATCACCGTGAAGTTATACTCTAAACCAAAGCTACATGGCCATGTCACCGTGAAGTTATACTCTAAACCAAAGCTGCCTGGCCATGTCACCGTGAAGTTATACTCTAAACCAAAGCTACATGGCCATATCACCATGAAGTTATACTCTAAACCAAAGCTACATGACCATGTCACCATGAAGTTATACTCTAAACCAAAGCTGCCTGGCCATGTCACCGTGAAGTTATACTCTAAACCAAAGCTGCCTGGCCATGTCACCGTGAAGTTATACTCTAAACCAAAGCTACATGGCCATGTCACCGTGAAGTTATACTCTAAACCAAAGCTGCCTGGCCATGTCACCATGAAGTTATACTCTAAACCAAAGCTGCCTGACTATATCACCGTGAAGTTATACTCTAAACCAAAGCTACATGGCCATGTCACCGTGAAGTTATCTCTAAACCAAAGCTGCCTGGCCATGTCACTGTGAAGTTATACTCTAAACCAAAGCTACATGGCCATGTCACCGTGAAGTTATACTCTAAACCAAAGCTGCCTGGCCATGTCACCGTGAAGTTATACTCTAAACCAAAGCTGCCTGGCCATGTCACCGTGAAGTTATACTCTAAACCAAAGCTACATGGCCATGTCACCATGAAGTTATACTCTAAACCAAAGCTGCCTGGCCATGTCACCGTGAAGTTATACTCTAAACCAAAGCTGCCTGGCCATGTCACCGTGAAGTTATACTCTAAACCAAAGCTACATGGCCATGTCACCGTGAAGTTATACTCTAAACCAAAGCTACATGGCCATGTCACCGTGAAGTTATACTCTAAACCAAAGCTGCCTGGCCATGTCACCGTGAAGTTATACTCTAAACCAAAGCTGCCTGCCATGTCACCGTGAAGTTATACTCTAAACCAAAGCTGCCTGGCCATGTCACCGTGAAGTTATACTCTAAACCAAAGCTGCCTGGCCATGTCACCGTGAAGTTATACTCTAAACCAAAGCTGCCTGGCCATGTCACCGTGAAGATATACTCTAAACCAAAGCTGCCTGGCCATGTCACCGTGAAGTTATACTCTAAACCAAAGCTACATGGCCATGTCACCGTGAAGTTATACCCTAAACCAAAGCTACATGGCCATATCACCGTGAAGTTATACTCTAAACCAAAGTTACATGGCCATGTCACCGTGAAGTTATACTCTAAACCAAAGCTACATGGCCATGTCACCATGAAGTTATACTCTAAACCAAAGCTACATGGCTATATCACCGTGAAGTTATACTCTAAACCAAAGCTACATGGCCATGTCACCGTGAAGTTATACTCTAAACCAAAGCTACATGGCCATATCACCGTGAAGTTATACTCTAAACCAAAGCTACATGGCCATGTCACCGTGAAGTTATACTCTAAACCAAAGCTACATGGCTATATCACCGTGAAGTTATACTCTAAACCAAAGCTACATGGCTATATCACCGTGAACTTATACTCTAAACCAAAGCTGCCTGGCCATGTCACCGTGAAGTTATACTCTAAACCAAAGCTGCCTGGCCATGTCACCGTGAAGTTATACTCTAAACCAAAGCTGCCTGACTATATCACTGTGAAGTTATACTCTAAACCAAAGCTACATGGCTATATCACCGTGAAGTTATACTCTAAACCAAAGCTACATGGCTATATCAACCTGAAGTTATACTCTAAACCAAAGCTACATGGCCATGTCACCGTGAAGTTATACTCTAAACCAAAGCTACATGGCCATGTCACCGTGAAGTTATACTCTAAACCAAAGCTGCCTGGCCATGTCACCGTGAAGTTATACTCTAAACCAAAGCTACATGGCCATGTCACCGTGAAGTTATACTCTAAACCAAAGCTGCCTGGCCATGTCACCGTGAAGTTATACTCTAAACCAAAGCTGCCTGACTATATCACCGTGAAGTTATACTCTAAACCAAAGCTACATGGCCATGTCACCGTGAAGTTATACTCTAAACCAAAGCTACATGGCCATGTCACCGTGAAGTTATACTCTAAACCAAAGCTGCCTGGCCATGTCACCGTGAAGTTATACTCTAAACCAAAGCTGCCTGACTATATCACCGTGAAGTTATACTCTAAACCAAAGCTACATGGCCATGTCACCATGAAGTTATCTCTAAACCAAAGCTGCCTGGCCATGTCACCGTGAAGTTATACTCTAAACCAAAGCTACATGGCCATGTCACCGTGAAGTTATACTCTAAACCAAAGCTGCCTGGCCATGTCACCGTGAAGTTATACTCTAAACCAAAGCTGCCTGGCCATGTCACCGTGAAGTTATACTCTAAACCAAAGCTACATGGCCATGTCACCGTGAAGTTATACTCTAAACCAAAGCTACATGGCCATGTCACCGTGAAGTTATACTCTAAACCAAAGCTGCCTGGCCATGTCACCGTGAAGTTATACTCTAAACCAAAGCTGCCTGGCCATGTCACCGTGAAGTTATACTCTAAATCAAAGCTGCCTGGCCATGTCACCGTGAAGTTATACTCTAAACCAAAGCTGCCTGGCCATGTCACCGTGAAGTTATACTCTAAACCAAAGCTGCCTGGCCATGTCACCGTGAAGATATACTCTAAACCAAAGCTGCCTGGCCATGTCACCGTGAAGTTATACTCTAAACCAAAGCTACATGGCCATGTCACCGTGAAGTTATACTCTAAACCAAAGCTACATGGCCATATCACCGTGAAGTTATACTCTAAACCAAAGTTACATGGCCATGTCACCGTGAAGTTATACTCTAAACCAAAGCTACATGGCCATGTCACCGTGAAGTTATACTCTAAACCAAAGCTACATGGCCATATCACCATGAAGTTATACTCTAAACCAAAGCTACATGGCCATGTCACCGTGAAGTTATACTCTAAACCAAAGCTGCCTGACTATATCACCGTGAAGTTATACTCTAAACCAAAGCTACATGGCCATGTCACCGTGAAGTTATACTCTAAACCAAAGCTGCCTGGCCATGTCACCGTGAAGTTATACTCTAAACCAAAGCTACATGGCCATATCACCATGAAGTTATACTCTAAACCAAAGCTACATGGCCATGTCACCATGAAGTTATACTCTAAACCAAAGCTGCCTGGCCATGTCACCGTGAAGTTATACTCTAAACCAAAGCTGCCTGGCCATGTCACCGTGAAGTTATACTCTAAACCAAAGCTACATGGCCATGTCACCGTGAAGTTATACTCTAAACCAAAGCTGCCTGGCCATGTCACCGTGAAGTTATACTCTAAACCAAAGCTGCCTGACTATATCACCGTGAAGTTATACTCTAAACCAAAGCTACATGGCCATGTCACCGTGAAGTTATCTCTAAACCAAAGCTGCCTGGCCATGTCACTGTGAAGTTATACTCTAAACCAAAGCTACATGGCCATGTCACCGTGAAGTTATACTCTAAACCAAAGCTGCCTGGCCATGTCACCGTGAAGTTATACTCTAAACCAAAGCTGCCTGGCCATGTCACCGTGAAGTTATACTCTAAACCAAAGCTACATGGCCATGTCACCGTGAAGTTATACTCTAAACCAAAGCTACATGGCCATGTCACCGTGAAGTTATACTCTAAACCAAAGCTACATGGCCATGTCACCGTGAAGTTATACTCTAAACCAAAGCTGCCTGGCCATGTCACCGTGAAGTTATACTCTAAACCAAAGCTGCCTGGCCATGTCACCGAGAAGTTATACTCTAAACCAAAGCTGCCTGGCCATGTCACCGTGAAGTTATACTCTAAACCAAAGCTGCCTGGCCATGTCACCGTGAAGTTATACTCTAAACCAAAGCTGCCTGGCCATGTCACCGTGAAGATATACTCTAAACCAAAGCTGCCTGGCCATGTCACCGTGAAGTTATACTCTAAACCAAAGCTGCCTGGCCATGTCACCGTGAAGTTATACTCTAAACCAAAGCTGCCTGACTATATCACCGTGAAGTTATACTCTAAACCAAAGCTACATGGCTATATCACCGTGAAGTTATACTCTAAACCAAAGCTACATGGCTATATCAACCTGAAGTTATACTCTAAACCAAAGCTACATGGCCATGTCACCGTGAAGTTATACTCTAAACCAAAGCTACATGGCCATATCACCATGAAGTTATACTCTAAACCAAAGCTACATGGCCATGTCACCGTGAAGTTATACTCTAAACCAAAGCTGCCTGGCCATGTCACCGTGAAGTTATACTCTAAACCAAGCTACATGGCCATGTCACCGTGAAGTTATACTCTAAACCAAAGCTGCCTGGCCATGTCACCGTGAAGTTATACTCTAAACCAAAGCTGCCTGACTATATCACCGTGAAGTTATACTCTAAACCAAAGCTACATGGCCATGTCACCGTGAAGTTATACTCTAAACCAAAGCTGCCTGGCCATGTCACCGTGAAGTTATACTCTAAACCAAAGCTGCCTGACTATATCACCGTGAAGTTATACTCTAAACCAAAGCTACATGGCCATGTCACCGTGAAGTTATCTCTAAACCAAAGCTGCCTGGCCATTTCACCGTGAAGTTATACTCTAAACCAAAGCTACATGGCCATGTCACCGTGAAGTTATACTCTAAACCAAAGCTGCCTGGCCATGTCACCGTGAAGTTATACTCTAAACCAAAGCTGCCTGGCCATGTCACCGTGAAGTTATACTCTAAACCAAAGCTACATGGCCATGTCACCGTGAAGTTATACTCTAAACCAAAGCTACATGGCCATGTCACCGTGAAGTTATACTCTAAACCAAAGCTGCCTGGCCATGTCACCGTGAAGTTATACTCTAAACCAAAGCTGCCTGGCCATGTCACCGTGAAGTTATACTCTAAATCAAAGCTGCCTGGCCATGTCACCGTGAAGTTATACTCTAAACCAAAGCTGCCTGGCCATGTCACCGTGAAGTTATACTCTAAACCAAAGCTGCCTGGCCATGTCACCGTGAAGATATACTCTAAACCAAAGCTGCCTGGCCATGTCACCGTGAAGTTATACTCTAAACCAAAGCTACATGGCCATGTCACCGTGAAGTTATACTCTAAACCAAAGCTACATGGCCATATCACCGTGAAGTTATACTCTAAACCAAAGTTACATGGCCATGTCACCGTGAAGTTATACTCTAAACCAAAGCTACATGGCCATGTCACCGTGAAGTTATACTCTAAACCAAAGCTACATGGCCATATCACCATGAAGTTATACTCTAAACCAAAGCTACATGGCCATGTCACCGTGAAGTTATACTCTAAACCAAAGCTACATGGCTATATCACCGTGAAGTTATACTCTAAACCAAAGCTACATGGCCATGTCACCGTGAAGTTATACTCTAAACCAAAGCTACATGGCCATATCACCGTGAAGTTATACTCTAAACCAAAGCTACAAGGCCATGTCACCGTGAAGTTATACTCTAAACCAAAGCTACATGGCTATATCACCGTGAAGTTATACTCTAAACCAAAGCTACATGGCTATATCACCGTGAACTTATACTCTAAACCAAAGCTGCCTGGCCATGTCACCGTGAAGTTATACTCTAAACCAAAGCTGCCTGGCCATGTCACCGTGAAGTTATACTCTAAACCAAAGCTGCCTGACTATATCACCGTGAAGTTATACTCTAAACCAAAGCTACATGGCCATGTTACCATGAAGTTATACTCTAAACCAAAGCTACATGGCTATATCACCGTGAAGTTATACTCTAAACCAAAGCTACATGGCTATATCACCGTGAAGTTATACTCTAAACCAAAGCTACATGGCTATATCAACCTGAAGTTATACTCTAAACCAAAGCTACATGGCCATGTCACCGTGAAGTTATACTCTAAACCAAAGCTACATGGCCATATCACCATGAAGTTATACTCTAAACCAAAGCTACATGGCCATGTCACCGTCAAGTTATACTCTAAACCAAAGCTACATGGCTATATCAACCTGAAGTTATACTCTAAACCAAACCTGCCTGACTACTATAAGCTACATGGCCATATCACCTCCTCTTAAGTGTACAAGTCGATGGAGAACAAGAGCACCTCCTCCCAGCTGCCCACTGCACTGAGGCTAGGTAACACGGTCACCACCGATAAATCCATGATTATCGAAAACTTCAACAAGCATTTCTCAACGGCTGGCCATGCCTTCCGCCTGGCTACTCCAACCTCGGCCAACATCTCCGCCCCCCCCGCAGCTACTCGCCCAAGCCTCTCCAGGTTCTCCTTTATCCAAATCCAGATAGCAGATGTTCTGAAAGAGCTGCAAAACCTGGACCCGTACAAATCAGCTGGGCTTGACAATCTGGACCCTCTATTTCTGAAACTATCCGCCGCCATTGTCGCAACCCCTATTACCAGCCTGTTCAACCTCTCTTTCATATCGTCTGAGATCCCCAAGGACTGGAAAGCTGCCGCAGTCATCCCCCTCTTCAAAGGGGGAGACACCCTGGACCCAAACTGTTACAGACCTATATCCATCCTGCCCTGCCTATCTAAGGTCTTCGAAAGCCAAGTCAACAAACAGGTCACTGACCATCTCGAATCCCACCGTACCCTCTCCGCTGTGCAATCTGGTTTCCGAGCCGGTCACGGGTGCACCTCAGCCACGCTCAAGGTACTAAACGATATCATAACCGCCATCGATAAAAGACTCAGACTCAGTAGCCTCAGTTTTTCGGATGACTGCCTTGCGTGGTTCACCAATTACTTTGCAGACAGAGTTCAGTGTGTCAAATCGGAGGGCATGCTGTCCGGTCCTCTGGAAGTCTCTATGGCGGTGCCACAGGGTTCAATCCTCGGGCTGACTCTTTTTTCTGTATATATCAATGATGTTGCTCTTGCTGCGGGCGATTCCCTGATCCACCTCTACGCAGACGACACCATTCTATATACTTCCGGCCCGTCCTTGGACACTGTGCTATCTAACCTCCAAACGAGCTTCAATGCCATACAACACTCCTTCCGTGGCCTCCAACTGCTCTTAAACGCTAGTAAAACCAAATGCATGCTTTTCAACCGTTCGCTGCCTGCACGCCTGACCATCATCACCACCCTGGATGGTTCCAACCTTGAATACGTGGACATCTATAAGTACCTAGGTGTCTGGCTAGACTGTAAACTCTCCTTCCAGACTCATATCAAACATCTCCAATCGAAAATCAAATAAGAGTAGGCTTTCTATTCCGCAACAAAGCCTCCTTCACTCACGCCGCCAAACTTACCCTAGTAAAACTGACTTTCCTACCGATCCTCGACTTCGGCGATGTCATCTACAAAATTGCTTCCAACACTCTACTCAGCAAACTGGATGCAGTTTATCACAGTGCCATCCGTTTTGTCACTAAAGCACCTTATACCACCCACCACTGCGACTTGTACGCTCTAGTCGGCTGGCCCTTGCTACATATTCGTCGCCAGACCCACTGGCTCCAGGTCATCTACAAGTCCATGCTAGGTAAAGCTCCGCCTTATCTCAGTTCACTGGTCACAATGGCAACACCCATCCGTAGCACGCGCTCCAGCAGGTGTATCTCACTGATCATCCCTAAAGCCAACACCTCATTTGGCCGCCTTTCGTTCCAGTTCTCTGCTGCCTGTGACTGGAACGAATTGAAAAAATTGCTGAAGTTGGAGACTTTTATCTCCCTCACCAACTTCAAACATCTGCTATCTGAGCAGCTAACCGATCGCTGCAGAAAGTAGATAAATAAAAACAGTATGGGGATGAGGTAGGTAAAAATGGGTTGGCTATTTGCCGATAGACTATGCCAACCCATTTTTACCTACCTCATCCCCATACTGTTTTTATTTATCTACTTTTCGGCTCTTTTGCACACCAATATCTCTACCTGTACATAACCATCTGATAATTTATCACTCCAGTGTTAATCTGCAAAATTGTAATTATTTGCCTACCTCCTCATGCCTTTTGCACACAATGTATATAGACTCCCCCTTTTTTCTTCTTCTTCCTATTGTGTTATTGACTTGTTTATTGTTTACTCCATGTGTGACTCTGTGCTGTCTGCTCACACTGCTATGCTTTATCTTGGCCAGGTCGCAGTTGCAAATGAGAACTTGTTCTCAACTAGCCTACCTGGTTAAATAAAGGTGTTCTCAACTAGCCTACCTGGTTAAATAAAGGTGTTCTCAACTAGCCTACCTGGTTAAATAAAGGTGTTCTCAACTAGCCTACCTGGTTAAATAAAGGTGTTCTAAACTAGCCTACCTGGTTAAATAAAGGTGTTCTCAACTAGCCTACCTGGTTAAATAAAGGTGTTCTCAACTAGCCTACCTGGTTAAATAAAGGTCTTCTCAACTAGCCTACCTGGTTAAATAAAGGTGTTCTCAACTAGCCTACCTGGTTAAATAAAGGTGTTCTCAACTGGCCTACCTGGTTAAATAAAGGTGTTCTCAACTGGCCTACCTGGTTAAATAAAGGTGTTCTCAACTGGCCTACCTGGTTAAATAAAGGTGAAATAAAATAAAAAATATATAAAAAATATCCTGCAGTTGGTGGATGTCAGGTGATGTGATATCCTGCTGTTGGTGGATGTGAGGTGATGTAATATCCTGCAGTTGGTGGATGTGAGGTGATGTGATATCCTGCTGTTGGTGGATGTGAGGTGATGTAATATCCTGCAGTTGGTGGATGTGAGGTGATGTGATATCCTGCTGTTGGTGGATGTGAGGTGATGTAATATCCTGCAGTTGGTGGATGTGAGGTGATGTAATATCCTGCTGTTGATGAATGGGAGGTGATGTGATATCCTGCTGTTGATGGATGTCAGGTGATGTAATATCCTGCTGTTGATGAATGGGAGGTGATGTAATATCCTGCTGTTGGTGGATGTCAGGTGATGTAATATCCTGCTGTTGATGAATGGGAGGTGATGTGATATCCTGCTGTTGGTGGATGTGAGGTGATGTAATATCCTGCTGTTGATGAATGGGAGGTGATGTAATATCCTGCTGTTGGTGGATGTGAGGTGATGTAATATCCTGCTGTTGATGAATGGGAGGTGATGTGATATCCTGCTGTTGGTGGATGTGAGGTGATGTAATATCCTGCTGTTGATGAATGGGAGGTGATGTAATATCCTGCTGTTGGTGGATGTGAGGTGATGTAATATCCTGCTGTTGATGAATGGGAGGTGATGTAATATCCTGCTGTTGGTGGATGTGAGGTGATGTAATATCCTGCTGTTGATGAATGGGAGGTGATGTAATATCCTGCTGTTGGTGGATGTGAGGTGATGTGATATCCTGCAGTTGGTGGATGTGAAGTGATGTAATATCCTGCTGTTGGTGGATGTGAGGTGATGCAATATCCTGCTGTTGATGAATGGGAGGTGATGTAATATCCTGCTGTTGGTGGATGTGAGGTGATGTGATATCCTGCTGTTGGTGGATGTGAAGTGATGTGATATCCTGCTGTTGGTGGATGTGAAGTGATGTAATATCCTGCTGTTGGTGGATGTGAGGTGATGCAATATCCTGCTGTTGATGAATGGGAGGTGATGTAATATCCTGCTGTTGGTGGATGTGAGGTGATGTGATATCCTGCTGTTGGTGGATGTGAAGTGATGTGATATCCTGCTGTTGGTGGATGTGAAGTGATGTAATATCCTGCTGTTGGTGGATGTGAGATGATGTAATATCCTGCTGTTGGTGGATGTGAGGTGATGTAATATCCTGCTGTTGGTGGATGTGAGGTGATGTAATATCCTGCTGTTGATGGATGTGAGGTGATGTAATATCCTGCTGTTGGTGGATGTGAGGTGATGTGATATCCTGCTGTTGGTGGATGTGAGGTGATGTAATATCCTGCTGTTGGTGGATGGGAGGTGATGTAATATCCTGCTGTTGGTGGATGTGAGGTGATGTGATATCCTGCAGTTGGTGGATGTGAGTTGCAAACAGGGTAAAAATACTACGCACATTTTCCCACCAGAGATGTGTTTCCATCAAATTGACTTGTTGCACATAAAAATAACTTTTGCGGGTAAATTCCCAGATATAGAATTTTAAAAATACGAGTTCAATGGATTTCCATCGCAATTTCAACTCTACTGATGGTTTTCTCATAAACACAATGTTGTGTCATATAGCCAGTGTGCCTAGTCTGGTATTGTGCAACAGTGCGAAGATATGCACTCTGTTGGCTAGAGTGCGCATAGCCTACATAGGATTACAGGTACAGCAGGTAGCCAAGTGGTTAGAGTGTAGAGGTGGCAGATAGCCTAGTGGTTAGAGTGTAGAGGTGGCAGGGTAGCCTAGTGGTTAGAGTGTAGAGGTGGCAGGTAGCCTAGTGGTTAGAGTGTAGAGGCGGCAGGTAGCCTAGTGGTTAGAGTGTAGAGGAGGCAGATAGCCTAGTGGTTAGAGTGTAGAGGTGGCAGGGTAGCCTAGTGGTTAGAGTGTAGAGGTGGCAGGTAGCCTAGTGGTTAGAGTGTAGAGGCGGCAGGTAGCCTAGTGGTTAGAGTGTAGAGGAGGCAGGTAGCCTAGTGGTTAGAGTGTAGATGTGGCAGGTAGCCTAGTGGCTAGAGTGTAGAGGTGGCAGGTAGCCAAGTGGTTAGAGTGTAGGGTCGGCAGGTAGCCTAGTGGTTAGAGTGTAGAGGAGGCAGGTAGCCTAGTGGTTAGAGTGTAGAGGCGGCAGGTAGCCTAGTGGTTAGAGTGTAGAGGTGGCAGGTAGCCTAGTGGTTAGAGTGTAGATGTGGCAGGTAGCCTAGTGGTTAGAGTGTAGAGGTGGCAGGTAGCCTAGTGGTTAGAGTGTAGAGGTGGCAGGTAGCCTAGTGGTTAGAGTGTAGAGGTGGCAGGTAGCCTAGTGGTTAGAGTGTAGAGGTGGCAGGGTAGCCTAGTGGTTCGAGTGTAGAGGTGGCAGGTAGCCATGTGGTTAGAGTGTAGAGGTGGCAGGTAGTCTAGTGGTTAGAGTGTAGAGGTGGCAGGTAGCCTAGTGGTTAGAGTGTAGAGGCGGCAGGTAGCCTAGTGGTTAGAGTGTAGAGGCGGCAGGTAGCCAAGTTTTTAGAGTGTAGAGGTGGCAGGGTAGCCTAGTGGTTAGAGTGTAGAGGTGGTAGGTAGCCTAGTGGTTAGAGTGTAGAGGTGGCAGGTAGCCAAGTGGTTAGAGTGTAGGGTCGGCAGGTAGCCTAGTGGTTAGAGTGTAGAGGTGGCAGGTAGCCTAGTGGTTAGAGTGTAGAGGTGGCAGGTAGCCTAGTGGTTAGAGTGTAGATGTGGCAGGTAGCCTAGTGGTTAGAGTGTAGAGGTGGCAGGTAGCCTAGTGGTTAGAGTGTAGAGGTGGCAGGTAGCCTAGTGGTTAGAGTGTAGAGGTGGCAGGTAGCCTAGTGGTTAGAGTGTAGAGGTGGCAGGTAGCCTAGTGCTTAGAGCGTTGGATTTGTAACTGAAAGGTTGCAAGATCGAATCCCTGAGCTGACAAGGTAAAAATCTGTCGTTCTGCCCCTGAACAAGGCAGTTAACCCACTGTTCCTAGGCCGTCATTGAAAATAAGAATTTGTTCTAAACTGACTTGCCTTTATTTTAAGTAAAGGCAAGTTATTTGTCAAAAGATGATCATGTCAGAAGAATAAGACCTTTGATGTGTATTGGAAAGGAGCATCAAGATCACAGTTTACGTTCACCTGCCTGGGGAACTTATTTAATCTGTAGCCTCATAAACTGCATGGTTTCCCCGAGTCGTAGTGGGAAGGACCAGACAACATGTCAGCGCGTGACTCCAAGTTTACTTCGACAAGATGGATATCATATCAATATTTGCTCATAAAAGTCACCTAATTAATGTCACCTACACGAAAACATCCCACCTTGTCGAGCATATTTTGTTTTGTCGAACATTTGGAAAGATAACAGGCCTGTCATGACATTTTATTTTATCCGACTCGAATGAAAATGTTGAAAGGAAACGTGGTTAGTGATTCTCTCTTTTTATTAGAAATCAAATGGAATTGAATTCATTTTTTCTTCATGAATTGACAGAACTGAAATGTAAACAACAACTAACAAGCTAACTACAGCTGTAGGATCTTAATTCGATCACTCTTTTGTTACAGAGAAAAAAACAGATGAGCTTTGTGATTTACGCAGACGAACCGAAAACCCACACGAAACACATGGTAATATTAAACAGTATCGCACTTTTCACGTAACCTACTTTTCTCCAGCGATGAGGAAAAATGACTAAATGTTCAAATCCTGTTACCACAGGATAATTTATTATTTCTGTCTGTAAGTGATCATGTTGTCTGTGCCTGGTAGTACCAGCGAGATGGGAAACAACCTATAAATAGCCCAGCTAGCCTGCCATGGTAACAAACAACCAATCGCCCAAACGTGTATGTATCAGTTTCAGGAGTATTAAAAAAACAACGTTTTAATAGGTCACAGAAAACTTCCAGTTGCCTAGGTAACAAACCGGATGAATAGTCCATTTTGTGTGGGGGGGGGGGGGGGGGGGGGGGGCATGGAATAGAACAGGTAGGGCCGTTCTGACCAATTAGAGGGCCTGTTGAGTTGAATGGGAGCCCATCAGAACGATGGTCGCCAGGTAAATGAAAGGTTTTAACTCAGACTACATCCCAAATGGGCATACTAGTCCCTATATAATGCACTACTGTTGTCCAGAGCCCTATTCCCTATATAGTGCACGCTGTTGTCCAGAGCCCTATTCCCTATATAGAACACTACTGTTGTCCAGAGCCCTATTCCCTATATAGAACACCACTGTTGTCCAGAGCCCTATTCCCTATATAGTACACTACTGTAGACCAGAGCCCTATTCCCTATATAGAACACTACTGTTGTCCAGAGCCCTATTCCCTATATAGTACACTACTATAGACCAGAGCCCTATTCCCTATATAGAACACTACTGTTGTCCAGAGCCCTATTCCCTATATAGTGCACGCTGTTGTCCAGAGCCCTATTCCCTATATAGAACACTACTGTTGTCCAGAGCCCTATTCCCTATATAGAACACCACTGTTGTCCAGAGCCCTATTCCCTATATAGTACACTACTGTAGACCAGAGCCCTATTCCCTATATAGTACACTACTATAGACCAGAGCCCTATTCCCTATATAGAACACTACTGTTGACCAGAGCCCTATTCCCTATATAGTACACTACTGTAGACCAGAGCCCTATTCCCTATATAGAACACTACTGTTGATCAGAGCCCTATTCCCTATATAGAACACTACTGTTGACCAGAGCCCTATTCCCTATATAGAACACCACTGTTGTCCAGAGCCCTATTCCCTATATAGTACACTACTGTCCATTGGAGGAATGCAGGGAATAGGGTGCCCCTTTGGGACTCTTTCACTGGCCTGGTGATTGTTCTGCCTCTATGGTTGAAACCTATTGGTAAAGGCAGGCATCTTGAGAACACAGAAGAACACAGTGGGAAGACATGACCATTTTGGTTTTCATTAAGAAGGAAGAGGAAGCTCCTTGATGTCACTCGACCTAACTGTCAAACTGTTTGGGAGGTTGGACGGACATTCAAATGTGTTTAATCTTCAAGAGAGTTGACTGCCTGACTATGAAGTACTACGTCTTAGTATCTATTTCACTCAAACGTCAAGTGAAATAAAACTTAGAAGACAGAGTTTGAGTTCAAAACACAGAATATTAATAATTTGAGTAACTTCTTCACCTCAAACAGGTAGTTCCTGTCAATGACTCTCCTCAGGCCGCCCTACATTTGCAGCTGTGAAGACCAGCCAAGCCAAACTGTAACCCAGTCCAGCCCAGCCCTCACCCAACCTCAGTCCAATCCTCACCCAACCCAACCTTAACCCAACCCTAACCCAGTCCAGTCCAGCCCAACCTTAACCCAACCCAGCCCAACCCTAACCTAACCCAGTCCAGCCTAGCCCTCACCCAACCCCAGTTCTCACCCAACCCAACCCAGTCCCAGTCCAACCTTAACCCAACCCAGCCCAACCCTAATCTAACCCAGTCCTAAACCAGCCCTAACCCAACCCGGCCCAACCCTAACCCTAACCCAGTCCTAAACCAGCCCAACCCCAACCCAACCCAGCTCAACTCTAACCCAGCCCAGCCCTAACACAACCGGAGCTCATCCCTAACCATGCTCAACCCTAACCCAACCTAACCCCACCCAACCCAGTCCTAACCCAGCCCAACCCTAACCCAGCCCTAACCTAACGCAGTCCTAAACCAGCCCATCCCTAACCCAGTCCTAACCCAGCCTAAACCTAATCCAACCCAGTCCTAAACCAGCTCAACCCTAACCCAGCCTAACCCCACCCAACCCAGTCCTAAACCAGTCCAACCCTAACCCAGTCCTGACCCAGCCTAAACCTAATCAAACCTGGTCCTAAATCAGCCCAACCCTAACCCAGCCCTAACCTAACACAAACCAATCCTAACCCAGCCTAAACCTAATCCAACGCGGTCCTAACACAACTCAACCCTAACCCAGCCCTAATCCAACCCAATCCTAACCCAGCCTAAACCGAATCTAACCCAATCCTAACCCAGCCTAAACCTAATTCAACCCAATCCTAACCCAGCCTAAACCTAATCCAACCCAGCCTAACCTAGTCCACCCAGCCCAACTCAGCACAACCTAACCCAGCCCTAACACTAACCAAGCCCTAACCCAGTCCAGCCCAGCGCTCACCCAACCCAACTCAACCCCAAACCCAAACCAGCCTAAACCTAACCCAGCCCAATTTAGCACACCCTAGCTCCAGCCCCAAGCCCAGCCCTACCCTCACCAGGCACTGCCTGATCCATCTATTCCATGATGACGATGCAATTTACAAAATGACAAGCTGGCTGAAACCCTGTCCCAAAGAATCCCCAGCCTGCGCCTGCTGCATTATTAATCAGATATTGATGAGGTTCTAATATACGCACGCCACCCCGCTCTGCTCGGCTCCGCTCACCATCCCAATGACATCCTTGAGTGCATCCCAAATGGCACCCTATTTGCTACACAGTGCACTCCTTTTGAACAGAGCCCAGGGCGTTGGTCGAATGTAGTGCGCTACGTAGGGAATAGTGTGCCATTTGGAACACATATCCTTGTTGTCTCCAGCCCCTGAGCCTCCACAGGCAGACACACTCTATCAACCAACTCCATCTCTGTCCATTTGTCTGTCCCATACATCATCTCTGTCCCATACTCTACCTCTGTCCCATACTCTACCTCTGTCCCATTCTCTACCTCTGTCCCATTCTCTACCTCTGTCCCATACTCTACCTCTGTCCCATACTCTATCTCTGTCCCATACTCTACCTCTGTCCCATACTCTGTCCCATACTCTACCTCTGTCCCATTCTCTACCTCTGTCCCATTCTCTAACTCTGTCCCATACTCTACCTCTGTCCCATACTCTACCTCTGTCCCATTCTCTACCTCTGTCCCATTCTCTATCTCTGTCCCATACTCTATCTCTGTCCCATACTCTGTCCCATACTCTACCTCTGTCCCATACTCTGTCCCATACTCTACCTCTGTCCCATACTCTGTCCCATACTCTACCTCTGTCCCATACTCTACCTCTGTCCCATACTCTACCTCTGTCCCATACTCTACCTCTGTCCCATACTCTACCTCTGTCCCATTCTCTAACTCTGTCCCATACTCTACCTCTGTCCCATACTCTACCTCTGTCCCATACTCTACCTCTGTCCCATACTCTATCTCTGTCCCATACTCTACCTCTGTCCCATACATGTCAAAGGGAGATCTAGAGAAGAGGATTGAAATGTGTGCCTATTTTTCCACCTACAAGAGATTCATTTGGAAGGAGACATTACCTTACAGCACAGAACTAGGCCTTTCTATCAGTCGTGGCTGGTGAGCTACTTCTCCATGACACCCTATTCCCTATATAGTGCACTACTTTAGACCAGAGCCCTATTCCTTATATAGTGCACTACTATAGACCAGAGCCCTATTCCCTATATAGTGCACTACTATAGACCAGAGCCCTTTGAGTCTCCCTATGTGCCCTGACTAGAGCCCTATGGGTTTTCCTATGGGTCTCACTATGGGTTCTGACCAGAACCCTATGGGTCTCACTATGGGTTCTGACCAGAACCCTATGGGTCTCCCTATGGGTCCTGACCAGAACCCTACGGGTCGCCCTATGGGTTCTGACCAGAACGCTATGGATCCTGACCAGAACCCTACGGGTCTCACTATGGGTTCTGACCAGAACCCTATCGGCCCTGGTCAAAAGTAGTGAACTATGTAGGAAAAAGGGTGCCTGTTAATATTTTACACTGTGTGACAGTCAACTGTTTCCTATGGCCAGACACCAACGTGTAATAATGACCACACATCACAGGTGTAACCTTCATAGGAAACTGATGGAGGGTCTTCATAGGAAACTGATGGAGGTTCTACATAGGAAACTGATGGAGGTTCTACATAGGAAACTGATGGAGGTGCTACATAGGAATCTGATGGAGGTTCTACATAGGAAACTGATGGAGGTTCTACATAGGAAACTGATGGAGGTTCTACATAGGAAACTGATGGAGGTTCTACATAGGAAACTGATGGAGGTTCTACATAGGAAACTGATGGAGGTTCTACATAGGAAACTGAGGGAGGGTTTTGAACCTCATAAGTGAATTAGTGACATAATTATGATTTCTTATTTCCTTTCAAATCAAATCAAATCAAATGTATTTATAAAGCCCTTCGTACATCAGCTGATATCTCAAAGTGCTGTACAGAAACCCAGCCTAAAACCCCAAAACAGCAAGCAATGCAGGTGTAGAAGCACGGTGGCTAGGAAAAACTCCCTAGAAATGCCAAAACCTAGGAAGAAACCTAGAGAGGAACCAGGCTATGTGGGGTGGCCAGTCCTCTTCTGGCTGTGCCGGGTGGAGATTATAACAGAACATGGCCAAGATGTTCAAAAGTTCATAAATGAGCAGCACGGTCGAATAATAATAAGGCAGAACAGTTGAAACTGGAGCAGCAGCACAGTCAGGTGGACTGGGGACAGCAAGGAGTCATCATGTCGGGAAGTCCTGGGGCATGGTCCTAGGGCTCAGGTCCTCCGAGAGAGAGAAAGAAAGAGAGAAGGAGAGAATTAGAGAACGCACACTTAGATTCACACAGGACACCGAATAGGATAGGAGAAGTACTCCAGATATAACAAACTGACCCTAGCCCCCTGACACATAAACTACTGCAGCATAAATACTGGAGGCTGAGACAGGAGGGGTCAGGAGACACTGTGGCCCCATCCGAGGACACCCCCAGACAGGGCCAGAAAGGAAGGATATAACCCCACCCACTTTGCCAAAGCACAGCCCCCACACCACTAGAGGGATATCTTCAACCACCAACTTACCATCCTGAGACAAGGCTGAGTATAGCCCACAAAGATCTCCGCCATGGCACAACCCAAGGGGGGGCGCCAACTCAGACAGGATGACCACATCAGTGAATCAACCCACTCAGGTGATGCACCCCTTCCAGGGACGGCATGAGAGAGCCCCAGCAAGCCAGTGACTCAGCCCCTGTAATAGGGTTAGAGGCAGAGAATCCCAGTGGAAAGAGGGGAACCGGCCAGACAGAGACAGCAAGGGCGGTTCGTTGCTCCAGAGCCTTTCCGTTCACCTTCCCACTCCTGGGCCAGACTACACTCAATCATATGACCCACTGAAGAGATGAGTCTTCAGTAAAGACTTAAAGGTTGAGACCGAGTTTGCGTCTCTGACATGGGTAGGCAGACCGTTCCATAAAAATGGAGCTCTATAGGAGAAAGCCCTGCCTCCAGCTGTTTGCTTAGAAATTCTAGGGACAATTAGGAGGCCTGCGTCTTGTGACCGTAGCGTACGTGTAGGTATGTACGGCAGGACCAAATCAGAGAGATAGGTAGGAGCAAGCCCATGTAATGCTTTGTAGGTTAGCAGTAAAACCTTGAAATCAGCCCTTGCTTTGACAGGAAGCCAGTGTAGAGAGGCTAGCACTGGAGTAATATGATCAAATGTTTTGGTTCTAGTCAGGATTCTAGCAACTGTATTTAGCACTAAGTGAAGTTTATTTAGTGCTTTATCCGGGTAGCCGGAAAGTAGAGCATTGAAGTAGTCTAACCTAGAAGTGACAAAAGCATGGATACATTTTTCTGCATCATTTTTGGACAGAAAGTTTCTGATTTTTGCAATGTTACGTAGATGGAAAAAAGCTGTCCTTGAAATGGTCTTGATATGTTCTTCAAAAGAGAGATCAGGGTCCAGAGTAACGCCGAGGTCCTTCACAGTTTTATTTGAGACGACTGTACAACTATTAAGATTAATTGTCAGATTCAACAGAAGATCTCTTTGTTTCTTGGGACCTAGAACAAGCATCTCTGTTTTGTCCGAGTTTAAAAGTAGAAAGTTTGCAGCCATCCACTTCCTTATGTCTGAAACACATGCTTCTAGCAAGGGCAATTTTGGAGCTTCACCATGTTTCAATGAAATGTACAGCTGTGTGTCATCTGCATAGCAGTGAAAGTTAACATTATGTTTTCGAATAACATCCCCAAGAGGTCAAATATATAGTGAAAACAATAGTGGTCCTAAAACGGAACCTTGAGGAACACCCAAAATGTACAGTTGATTTGTCAGAGGACAAACCATTCACAGAGACAAACTGATATCTTTCCGACAGATAAGATCTAAACCAGGCCAGAACTTGTCCGTGTAGACAAATTTGGGTTTCCAATCTCTCCAAAAGAATGTGGTGATCGATGGTATCAAAAGCAGCACTAAGGTCTAGGAGCACGAGGACAGATGCAGAGCACCTGTCTGACACCATTAAAAGGTCATTTACCACCTTCACAAGTGCCGTCTCAGTGCTATGATGGGGTCTAAAACCAGACTGAAGCATTTCGTATACATTGTTTGTCTTCAGGAAGGCATGACTTTCCTCTTCTTCCATTGATATGAAACTCCAAAGTCATTCAGAGAGGGTTTGCTTTCTAAAATTTAATTTATAAAAACTTGAAACTTTACAAAAAATGTCAAATTTTTCGATGCACATAAAATCTACAATGCAAAATCAGCTGAGCAGGAAACTAACGTCATTCTCTCAAGCCCTTCCTCCCCAGACAGTAAGAGAAAAAGACATAAAGACAGACAGCCCTCTAGCGCCTGTCCATATCTCCAACATCATTCCTGGCAGCCACACATACCACTTAATAAATTGCACCTTTTCACAAAAGGAAAAGGTGATGAATTTAAAAATGTTTAGCCTTGTGAATAATAGATTACCAGTCTCTCTCTTGGCCCCGGCCCAGCCTCTCAGCCTACAGCTCGAATCAGCTGCTCATTAATAATTAAATGTAATCTCATTACGGGGAGTTTTCATTATGGGATAATTTAATTAAATGAAGAGAACCAAGGACCTGGGAGGGAGAGGGAGGATGGGGGCCACTGGGGCCCCGTGAAGAGGCCTCTTAATGGGCCCAGGACAGGAGAGAAGCCTGGTAATGCACAGCACTCCATACATTATTTAATGGCTCCCAGGCTCTAAGGAAGGACCGATCGATGATAACTTGTCATCTCATCAATGTGTTGAAAGCATTCCTGCAGAATGGATCCAACAATCTCTAATAGAAAAACAGAAAATAGGTATTATTCTGTGATGTGGCGATGGCTAGCTCTGCTTGGACTGTAGTTGGCTCTGTTTGGACTGTAGTTGGCTGTGCTTGGACTGTAGTTAACTCTGCTAGTTGGCTCTGTTTGGACTGTAGTTAGCTCTGCTTGGACTGTAGTTGGCTCTGCTTGGACTATAATTGGCTCTGTTTGGACTGTAGTTGGCTCTGCTTGGACTGTAGTTGACTCTGTTTGGACTGTAGTTGGCTCTGCTTGGACTGTAGTTAACTCTGCTAGTTGGCTCTGTTTGGACTGTAGTTAACTCTGCTAGTTGGCTCTGCTTGGACTGTAGTTGGCTCTGCTTGGACTGTAGTTGACTCTGTTTGGACTGTAGTTGGCTCTGCTTGGACTGTAGTTAACTCTGCTAGTTGGCTCTGTTTGGACTGTAGTTAACTCTGCTAGTTGGCTCTGCTTGGACTGTAGTTAGCTCTGCTTGGACTGTAGTTGGCTCTGTTTGGACTGTAGTTGGCTCTGTTTGGACTGTAGTTGGCTCTGCTTGGACTGTAGTTGGCTCTGTTTGGACTGTAGTTGGCTCTGTTCGGACTGTAGTTGGCTCTGTTTGGACTGTAGTTGGCTCTGCTTGGACTGTAGTTGGCTCTGCTTGGACTGTAGTTGGCTCTGCTTGGACTGTAGTTGGCTCTGTTTGGACTGTAGTTGGCTAAGCTTGGACTGTAGTTAGATCTGTTTGGACTGTAGTTGGCTCTGTTTGGACTGTAGTTGGCTCTGCTTGGACTGTAGTTGGCTCTGTTTGGACTGTAGTTGGCTCTGCTTGGACTGTAGTTAGCTCTGCTTGGACTGTAATTGGCTCTGTTTGGACTGTAGTTGGCTCTGCTTGGACTGTAGTTGGCTCTGCTTGGACTGTAGTTGGCTCTGCTTGGACTGTAGTTGGCTCTGCTTGGACTGTAGTTGGCTCTGTTTGGACTGTAGTTGGCTCTGCTAGTTGGCTCTGCTTGGACTGTAGTTGGCTCTGTTTGGACTGTAGTTAACTCTGCTAGTTGGCTCTGCTTGGACTGTAGTTGGCTCTGTTTGGACTGTAGTTAACTCTGCTAGTTGGCTCTGCTTGGACTGTAGTTAACTCTGCTAGTTGGCTTTGCTTGGACTGTAGTTAGCTCTGCTTGGACTGTAGTTGGCTCTGTTTGGACTGTAGTTGGCTCTGCTTGGACTGTAGTTGGCTCTGCTTGGACTGTAGTTGGCTCTGCTTGGACTGTAGTTGGCTCTGCTTGGACTGTAGTTAGCTCTGCTAGTTGGCTCTGCTTGGACTGTAGTTAACTCTGCTAGTTGGCTCTGCTTGGACTGTAGTTGGCTCTGCTTGGACTGTAGTTGGCTCTGTTTGGACTGTAGTTAACTCTGCTAGTTGGCTCTGTTTGGACTGTAGTTGGCTCTGCTTGGACTGTAGTTAGCTCTGCTTGGACTGTAGTTGGCTCTGTTTGGACTGTAGTTGGCTCTGCTTGGACTGTAGTTGGCTCTGCTTGGACTGTAGTTGGCTCTGCTTGGACTGTAGTTGGCTCTGCTTGGACTGTAATTGGCTCTGCTTGGACTCTAGTTGGCTCTGTTTGGACTGTAGTTGGCTCTGCTAGTTGGCTCTGCTTGGACTGTAGTTGGCTCTACTTGGACTGTAGTTGGCTCTGTTTGGACTGTAGTTAACTCTGCTAGTTGGCTCTGCTTGGACTGTAGTTGGCTGTACTTGGACTCTAGTTGGCTCTGTTTGGACTGTAGTTAACTCTGCTAGTTGGCTCTGCTTGGACTATAGTTGGCTCTGCTTGGACTGTAGTTGGCTCTGCTTGGACTGTAGTTGACTCTGCTAGTTAATTCTACTTGGACTGTAGTTGGCTCTGTTTGGACTGTAGTTTGCTCTGTTTGGACTGTAGTTGGCTCTGTTTGGACTGTAGTTGGCTCTGCTTGGACTGTAGTTTGCTCTGTTTGGACTGTAGTTAACTCTGCTAGTTGGCTCTGTTTGGACTGTAGTTGGCTCTGCTTGGACTGTAGTTAGCTCTGCTTGGACTGTAGTTGGCTCTGCTTGGACTGTAGTTAGCTCTGCTTGGACTGTAGTTGGCTCTGCTTGGACTGTAGTTGGCTCTGCTTGGACTGTAGTTGGCTCTGCTTGGACTGTAGTTGGCTCTGTTTGGACTGTAGTTAACTCTGCTAGTTGGCTCTGCTTGGACTGTAGTTGGCTCTGCTTGGACTGTAGTTGGCTCTGTTTGGACTGTAGTTGGCTCTGCTTGGACTGTAGTTGGCTCTGCTTGGACTGTAGTTGGCTGCTTGGACTGTAGTTGGCTCTGCTTGGACTGTAGTTAGCTCTGCTAGTTGGCTCTGCTTGGACTGTAGTTAACTATGCTAGTTGGCTCTGCTTGGACTGTAGTTGGCTCTGCTTGGACTGTAGTTGGCTCTGTTTGGACTGTAGTTAACTCTGCTAGTTGGCTCTGTTTGGACTGTAGTTGACTGCTTGGACTGTAGTTAGCTCTGCTTGGACTGTAGTTAGCTCTGCTTGGACTGTAGTTGGCTCTGTTTGGACTGTAGTTGGCTCTGCTTGGACTGTAGTTGGCTCTGCTTGGACTGTAGTTGGCTCTGCTTGGACTGTAGTTGGCTCTGTTTGGACTGTAGTTGACTCTGCTAGTTGGCTCTGCTTGGACTGTAGTTGGCTCTGTTTGGACTGTAGTTAACTCTGCTAGTTGGCTCTGCTTGGACTGTAGTTGGCTCTGTTTGGACTGTAGTTAACTCTGCTAGTTGGCTCTGCTTGGACTGTAGTTAACTCTGCTAGTTGGCTTTGCTTGGACTGTAGTTAGCTCTGCTTGGACTGTAGTTGGCTCTGTTTGGACTGTAGTTGGCTCTGCTTGGACTGTAGTTGCCTCTGCTTGGACTGTAGTTGGCTCTGCTTGGACTGTAGTTGGCTCTGCTTGGACTGTAGTTAGCTCTGCTAGTTGGCTCTGCTTGGACTGTAGTTAACTCTGCTAGTTGGCTCTGCTTGGACTGTAGTTGGCTCTGCTTGGACTGTAGTTGGCTCTGTTTGGACTGTAGTTAACTCTGCTAGTTGGCTCTGTTTGGACTGTAGTTGGCTCTGCTTGGACTGTAGTTAGCTCTGCTTGGACTGTAGTTGGCTCTGTTTGGACTGTAGTTGGCTCTGCTTGGACTGTAGTTGGCTCTGCTTGGACTGTAGTTGGCTCTGCTTGGACTGTAGTTGGCTCTGCTTGGACTGTAATTGGCTCTGCTTGGACTCTAGTTGGCTCTGTTTGGACTGTAGTTGGCTCTGCTAGTTGGCTCTGCTTGGACTGTAGTTGGCTCTACTTGGACTGTAGTTGGCTCTGTTTGGACTGTAGTTAACTCTGCTAGTTGGCTCTGCTTGGACTGTAGTTGGCTGTACTTGGACTCTAGTTGGCTCTGTTTGGACTGTAGTTAACTCTGCTAGTTGGCTCTGCTTGGACTATAGTTGGCTCTGCTTGGACTGTAGTTGGCTCTGCTTGGACTGTAGTTGACTCTGCTAGTTAATTCTACTTGGACTGTAGTTGGCTCTGTTTGGACTGTAGTTTGCTCTGTTTGGACTGTAGTTGGCTCTGTTTGGACTGTAGTTGGCTCTGCTTGGACTGTAGTTTGCTCTGTTTGGACTGTAGTTAACTCTGCTAGTTGGCTCTGTTTGGACTGTAGTTGGCTCTGCTTGGACTGTAGTTAGCTCTGCTTGGACTGTAGTTGGCTCTGCTTGGACTGTAGTTAGCTCTGCTTGGACTGTAGTTGGCTCTGCTTGGACTGTAGTTGGCTCTGCTTGGACTGTAGTTGGCTCTGCTTGGACTGTAGTTGGCTCTGTTTGGACTGTAGTTAACTCTGCTAGTTGGCTCTGCTTGGACTGTAGTTAGCTCTGCTTGGACTGTAGTTGGCTCTGTTTGGACTGTAGTTGGCTCTGCTTGGACTGTAGTTGGCTCTGCTTGGACTGTAGTTGGCTGCTTGGACTGTAGTTGGCTCTGCTTGGACTGTAGTTAGCTCTGCTAGTTGGCTCTGCTTGGACTGTAGTTAACATTGCTAGTTGGCTCTGCTTGGACTGTAGTTGGCTCTGCTTGGACTGTAGTTGGCTCTGTTTGGACTGTAGTTAACTCTGCTAGTAGGCTCTGTTTGGACTGTAGTTGACTCTGCTTGGACTGTAGCTAGCTCTGCTTGGACTGTAGTTAGCTCTGCTTGGACTGTAGTTGGCTCTGTTTGGACTGTAGTTGGCTCTGCTTGGACTGTAGTTGGCTCTGCTTGGACTGTAGTTGGCTCTGCTTGGACTGTAGTTGGCTCTGCTTGGACTGTAATTGGCTCTGCTTGGACTGTAGTTGGCTCTGTTTGGACTGTAGTTGGCTCTGCTAGTTGGCTCTGCTTGGACTGTAGTTGGCTCTGCTTGGACTGTAGTGTGCTCTGTTTGGACTGTAGTTAACTCTGCTAGTTGGCTCTGCTTAGACTGTAGTTAGCTCTGCTTGGACTGTAGTTGGCTCTGTTTGGACTGTAGTTGGCTCTGCTTGGACTGTAGTTGGCTCTGCTTGGACTGTAGTTGGCTCTGCTTGGACTGTAGTTAGCTCTGCTAGTTGGCTCTGCTTGGACTGTAGTTAACTCTGCTAGTTGGCTCTGCTTGGACTGTAGTTGGCTCTGCTTGGACAGTAGTTGGCTCTGCTAGGACTGTAGTTGACTCTGTTCGGACTGTAGTTGGCTCTGCTTGGACTGTAGTTGGCTCTGTTTGGACTGTAGTTGGCTCTGCTTGGACTGTAGTTGGCTCTGCTTGGACTGTAGTTGGCTCTGCTTGGATTGTAATTGGCTCTGCTTGGACTGTAGTTGGCTCTGTTTGGACTGTAGTTGGCTCTGCTTGGACTGTAGTTGGCTCTGCTTGGACTGTAGTTAGCTCTGCTTGGACTGTAGTTGGCTCTGTTTGGACTGTAGTTGGCTCTGCTTGGACTGTAGTTGGCTCTGTTTGGACTGTAGTTAACTCTGCTAGTTGGCTCTGCTTGGACTGTAGTTGGCTCTGCTTGGACTGTAATTAGCTCTGCTTGGACTGTAGTTGTCTCTGCTTGGACTGTAGTTGGCTCTGTTTGGACTGTAGTTTGCTCTGCTAGTTGGCTCTGCTTGGACTGTAGTTAGCTCTGCTTGGACTGTAGTTGGCTCTGCTTGGATTGTAATTGGCTCTGCTTGGACTGTTGTTGGCTCTGCTTGGACTGTAGTTGGCTCTCCTTGGATTGTAATTGGCTCTGCTTGGACTGTAGTTGGCTCTGTTTGGACTGTAGTTGGCTCTGCTAGTTGGCTCTGCTTGGACTGTAGTTGGCTCTACTTGGACTGTAGTTGGCTCTGTTTGGACTGTAGTTAACTCTGCTAGTTAGCTCTGCTTGGACTGTAGTTGGCTCTGTTTGGACTGTAGTTGGCTCTGCTTGGACTGTAGTTGGCTCTGCTTGGACTGTAGTTGGCTCTGCTTGGACTGTAGTTGGCTCTGCTTGGACTGTAGTTAGCTCTGCTAGTTGGCTCTGCTTGGACTGTAGTTGGCTCTGCTTGGACTGTAGTTAACTCTGCTAGTTGGCTCTGCTTGGACTGTAGTTGGCTCTGCTTGGACTGTAGTTGGCTCTGCTTGGACTGTAATTAGCTCTGTTTGGACTGTAGTTGGCTCTGCTTGGACTGTAGTTTGCTCTGTTTGGACTGTAGTTAACTCTGCTAGTTGGCTCTGCTTGGACTGTAGTTGGCTCTGCTTGGACTGTAGTTGGCTCTGCTTGGACTGTAGTTAGCTCTGCTTGGACTGTAGTTGGCTCTGCTTGGACTGTAGTTAGCTCTGCTTGGACTGTAGTTGGCTCTGTTTGGACTGTAGTTGGCTCTGCTAGTTGGCTCTGCTTGGACTGTAGTTGGCTCTACTTGGACTCTAGTTGGCTCTACTTGGACTCTAGTTGGCTCTGTTTGGACTGTAGTTAACTCTGCTAGTTGGCTCTGCTTGGACTGTAGTTGGCTCTGCTTGGACTGTAGTTAGCTCTGCTTGGACTGTAGTTGGCTCTGCTTGGACTGTAGTTGGCTCTGCTTGGACTGTAGTTGGCTCTGCTTGGACTGTAGTTGGCTCTGTTTGGACTGTAGTTAACTCTGCTAGTTGGCTCTGCTTGGACTGTAGTTGGCTCTGCTTGGACTGTAGTTAGCTCTGCTTGGACTGTAGTTGTCTCTGCTTGGACTGTAGTTGGCTCTGTTTGGACTGTAGTTTGCTCTGCTAGTTGGCTCTGCTTGGACTGTAGTTAGCTCTGCTTGGACTGTAGTTGGCTCTGCTTGGATTGTAATTGGCTCTGCTTGGACTGTTGTTGGCTCTGCTTGGACTGTAGTTGGCTCTCCTTGGATTGTAATTGGCTCTGCTTGGACTGTAGTTGGCTCTGTTTGGACTGTAGTTGGCTCTGCTAGTTGGCTCTGCTTGGACTGTAGTTGGCTCTACTTGGACTGTAGTTGGCTCTGTTTGGACTGTAGTTAACTCTGCTAGTTAGCTCTGCTTGGACTGTAGTTGGCTCTGTTTGGACTGTAGTTGGCTCTGCTTGGACTGTAGTTGGCTCTGCTTGGACTGTAGTTGGCTCTGCTTGGACTGTAGTTGGCTCTGCTTGGACTGTAGTTAGCTCTGCTAGTTGGCTCTGCTTGGACTGTAGTTGGCTCTGCTTGGACTGTAGTTAACTCTGCTAGTTGGCTCTGCTTGGACTGTAGTTGGCTCTGCTTGGACTGTAGTTGGCTCTGCTTGGACTGTAATTAGCTCTGTTTGGACTGTAGTTGGCTCTGCTTGGACTGTAGTTTGCTCTGTTTGGACTGTAGTTAACTCTGCTAGTTGGCTCTGCTTGGACTGTAGTTGGCTCTGCTTGGACTGTAGTTGGCTCTGCTTGGACTGTAGTTGGCTCTGTTTGGACTGTAGTTGGCTCTGCTAGTTGGCTCTGCTTGGACTGTAGTTGGCTCTACTTGGACTGTAGTTGGCTCTGTTTGGACTGTAGTTAACTCTGCTAGTTAGCTCTGCTTGGACTGTAGTTGGCTCTGTTTGGACTGTAGTTGGCTCTGCTTGGACTGTAGTTGGCTCTGCTTGGACTGTAGTTGGCTCTCCTTGGATTGTAATTGGCTCTGCTTGGACTGTAGTTGGCTCTGTTTGGACTGTAGTTGGCTCTGCTAGTTGGCTCTGCTTGGACTGTAGTTGGCTCTACTTGGACTGTAGTTGGCTCTGTTTGGACTGTAGTTAACTCTGCTAGTTAGCTCTGCTTGGACTGTAGTTGGCTCTGTTTGGACTGTAGTTGGCTCTGCTTGGACTGTAGTTGGCTCTGCTTGGACTGTAGTTGGCTCTGCTTGGACTGTAGTTGGCTCTGCTTGGACTGTAGTTGGCTCTACTTGGACTGTAGTTGGCTCTGTTTGGACTGTAGTTAACTCTGCTAGTTAGCTCTGCTTGGACTGTAGTTGGCTCTGTTTGGACTGTAGTTGGCTCTGCTTGGACTGTAGTTGGCTCTGCTTGGACTGTAGTTGGCTCTGCTTGGACTGTAGTTGGCTCTGCTTGGACTGTAGTTAGCTCTGCTAGTTGGCTCTGCTTGGACTGTAGTTGGCTCTGCTTGGACTGTAGTTAACTCTGCTAGTTGGCTCTGCTTGGACTGTAGTTGGCTCTGCTTGGACTGTAGTTGGCTCTGCTTGGAATGTAATTAGCTCTGTTTGGACTGTAGTTGGCTCTGCTTGGACTGTAGTTTGCTCTGTTTGGACTGTAGTTAACTCTGCTAGTTGGCTCTGCTTGGACTGTAGTTGGCTCTGCTTGGACTGTAGTTGGCTCTGCTTGGACTGTAGTTAGCTCTGCTTGGACTGTAGTTGTCTCTGCTTGGACTGTAGTTGGCTCTGTTTGGACTGTAGTTTGCTCTGCTAGTTGGCTCTGCTTGGACTGTAGTTAGCTCTGCTTGGACTGTAGTTGGCTCTGCTTGGATTGTAATTGGCTCTGCTTGGACTGTTGTTGGCTCTGCTTGGACTGTAGTTGGCTCTCCTTGGATTGTAATTGGCTCTGCTTGGACTGTAGTTGGCTCTGTTTGGACTGTAGTTGGCTCTGCTAGTTGGCTCTGCTTGGACTGTAGTTGGCTCTACTTGGACTGTAGTTGGCTCTGTTTGGACTGTAGTTAACTCTGCTAGTTAGCTCTGCTTGGACTGTAGTTGGCTCTGTTTGGACTGTAGTTGGCTCTGCTTGGACTGTAGTTGGCTCTGCTTGGACTGTAGTTGGCTCTGCTTGGACTGTAGTTGGCTCTGCTTGGACTGTAGTTAGCTCTGCTAGTTGGCTCTGCTTGGACTGTAGTTGGCTCTGCTTGGACTGTAGTTAACTCTGCTAGTTGGCTCTGCTTGGACTGTAGTTGGCTCTGCTTGGACTGTAGTTGGCTCTGCTTGGACTGTAATTAGCTCTGTTTGGACTGTAGTTGGCTCTGCTTGGACTGTAGTTTGCTCTGTTTGGACTGTAGTTAACTCTGCTAGTTGGCTCTGCTTGGACTGTAGTTGGCTCTGCTTGGACTGTAGTTGGCTCTGCTTGGACTGTAGTTAGCTCTGCTTGGACTGTAGTTGGCTCTGCTTGGACTGTAGTTAGCTCTGCTTGGACTGTAGTTGGCTCTGTTTGGACTGAAGTTGGCTCTGCTAGTTGGCTCTGCTTGGACTGTAGTTGGCTCTACTTGGACTCTAGTTGGCTCTACTTGGACTCTAGTTGGCTCTGTTTGGACTGTAGTTAACTCTGCTAGTTGGCTCTGCTTGGACTGTAGTTGGCTCTGCTTGGACTGTAGTTAGCTCTGCTTGGACTGTAGTTGGCTCTGCTTGGACTGTAGTTGGCTCTGCTTGGACTGTAGTTGGCTCTGCTTGGACTGTAGTTGGCTCTGTTTGGACTGTAGTTAACTCTGCTAGTTGGCTCTGCTTGGACTGTAGTTGGCTCTGCTTGGACTGTAGTTAGCTCTGCTTGGACTGTAGTTGTCTCTGCTTGGACTGTAGTTGGCTCTGTTTGGACTGTAGTTTGCTCTGCTAGTTGGCTCTGCTTGGACTGTAGTTAGCTCTGCTTGGACTGTAGTTGGCTCTGCTTGGATTGTAATTGGCTCTGCTTGGACTGTTGTTGGCTCTGCTTGGACTGTAGTTGGCTCTCCTTGGATTGTAATTGGCTCTGCTTGGACTGTAGTTGGCTCTGTTTGGACTGTAGTTGGCTCTGCTAGTTGGCTCTGCTTGGACTGTAGTTGGCTCTACTTGGACTGTAGTTGGCTCTGTTTGGACTGTAGTTAACTCTGCTAGTTAGCTCTGCTTGGACTGTAGTTGGCTCTGTTTGGACTGTAGTTGGCTCTGCTTGGACTGTAGTTGGCTCTGCTTGGACTGTAGTTGGCTCTGCTTGGACTGTAGTTGGCTCTGCTTGGACTGTAGTTAGCTCTGCTAGTTGGCTCTGCTTGGACTGTAGTTGGCTCTGCTTGGACTGTAGTTAACTCTGCTAGTTGGCTCTGCTTGGACTGTAGTTGGCTCTGCTTGGACTGTAGTTGGCTCTGCTTGGACTGTAATTAGCTCTGTTTGGACTGTAGTTGGCTCTGCTTGGACTGTAGTTTGCTCTGTTTGGACTGTAGTTAACTCTGCTAGTTGGCTCTGCTTGGACTGTAGTTGGCTCTGCTTGGACTGTAGTTGGCTCTGCTTGGACTGTAGTTAGCTCTGCTTGGACTGTAGTTGGCTCTGCTTGGACTGTAGTTAGCTCTGCTTGGACTGTAGTTGGCTCTGTTTGGACTGTAGTTGGCTCTGCTAGTTGGCTCTGCTTGGACTGTAGTTGGCTCTACTTGGACTCTAGTTGGCTCTACTTGGACTCTAGTTGGCTCTGTTTGGACTGTAGTTAACTCTGCTAGTTGGCTCTGCTTGGACTGTAGTTGGCTCTGCTTGGACTGTAGTTAGCTCTGCTTGGACTGTAGTTGGCTCTGCTTGGACTGTAGTTGGCTCTGCTTGGACTGTAGTTGGCTCTGCTTGGACTGTAATTGGCTCTGCTTGGACTGTAGTTGGCTCTGTTTGGACTGTAGTTGGCTCTGCTAGTTGGCTCTGCTTGGACTGTAGTTGGCTCTACTTGGACTCTAGTTGGCTCTACTTGGACTCTAGTTGGCTCTGTTTGGACTGTAGTTGGCTCTGCTTGGACTCTAGTTAGCTCTGCTTGGACTGTAGTTGGCTCTGTTTGGACTGTAGTTGGCTCTGCTTGGACTGTAGTTGGCTCTGCTTGGACTGTAGTTGGCTCTGCTTGGACTGTAGTTGGCTCTGCTTGGACTGTAGTTGGCTCTGCTTGGACTGTAGTTAGCTCTGCTAGTTGGCTCTGCTTGGACTGTAGTTGGCTCTGCTTGGACTCTAGTTGGCTCTGTTTGGACTGTAGTTAACTCTGCTAGTTGGCTCTGCTTGGACTGTAGTTGGCTCTGCTTGGACTGTAGTTGGCTCTGCTAGGACTGTAGTTGACTCTGCTAGTTAATTCTACTTGGACTGTAGTTGGCTCTGCCTGGACTGTAGTTGGCTCTGCTTGGACTGTAGTTGGCCCTGTTTGGACTGTAGTTGGCCCTGTTTGGACTGTAGTTGGCCCTGTTTGGACTGTAGTTGGCCCTGCTAGTTGGCTCTGCTTGGACTGTAGTTTGCCCTGTTTGGACTGTAGTTGGCCCTGTTTGGACTGTAGTTGGCCCTGCTTGGACTGTAGTTGGCCCTGTTTGGACAGTAGTTGGCCCTGCTAGTTGGCCCTGCTAGTTGGCTCTGCTAGGCTCTTTGAAATGAAACACTTGGTAGTTAGCATCACTGGATGGATGAGGCTTCCTGCTGATTGATACGGTGTGAGGGAGGGAATCACAGTCCCAAATGGCACCCTATTCCCTGAGCCCATTGGCTCTGGTTAAAAGTAGTGCACTATATAGGGGATAGGGTGCCATTTGGGATGCAGTCAATGAACTTACAGTTAGGTCAAACACCTCAGCGGAAACGGTGAAGGGTACGAGGCATATATCTGATACCAACACATACTGATACCACAGTCTGATGGGAGCCATTAGATAGGGAGGGAGATGGTGGGCAGAGAGGGTGGGCGGGGTGGGGGGTGGGCGGGGGGTGGGGGGTGGGGGAGAGAGGGTGGGGAGAGAGGGTGGGGGGGGAGAGGGGGGGCAGAGAGGGTGGGGAGAGAGGGTGGGGGGAGAGAGGGTGGGGGGGGGAGAGAGTGGGGGGAAGAGAGGGTGGGGAGAGAGGGTGGGAGGGTGGGCAGAGAGGGTGGGGGGAGAGAGGGTGGGGGGGAGGGAGATGGTGGGCAGAGAGGGTGGGGGGAGTGGGGGGGGGTGGGGAGAGAGAGTGGGGGGAAGAGAGGGTGGGCAGAGAGGGTGGGGAGAGAGGGTGGGCTGAGGGAGATGGTGGGAAGAGATGGGGGGGAGGGGAGAGAGAGTATGGAGGAGAGAGAGTATGGGGGAGAGAGGGTGGGGGGAGAGAGAGTATGGGGGAGAGAGGGTGGGGGGAGAGAGAGTATGGGGGAGAGAGGGTGGGGGGAGAAAGGGTGGGGAGAGGGTGGGGTGGGGTGGAGATCAAATTAAAATAAAATCCTACTTTATTTGTCACATGAGCTGAATACAACAAGTCTAGACCTCAACGTGAAATACTTACAGAAAAGCCCTTAACTCTTCTTGAACTGCACTGTTGGTTTAGAACATTTTTAACAAATAAACTAAAGTTGTTTAAAAAAAAAAGATTAATGAAGTAATACAATAAAATAACTATAACAAGGCTATAGACAGGGGGTACCGGTACCGAGTCAATGTGCGGGGGTACTGCTTTGTCTAAGTAATTTATACATATAGGTAGGGGTAAAGTGACTATGCATAGATAATAAACAGTGAGTAGCAGCACTGTACAAAACAAATGGGGGGAGGGGTGTCAATGTAAACAGTCCGGAGGTCATTTGATTAACTGTTCATCAGTCTTATGGCTTTGGGGGTAGAAGCTGTTAAGGAGCCTTTTGGTCCTAGACTTGGCGCTCCGGGACCGGAGTCTCAGATGATTTTATGGGCTTTCCTCTGACACCGCCTATTATATAGGTTCTGGATGGCAGGAAGCTTGGCCTCAGTGATGTACCGGGCCATACGCACCACTCTCTGTTGCGTCTTACGGTCAGATGCCGAGCAGTTGCCATACCAGACGGTGATTGCAACCGGTCAGGATGCTCTCGATGGTGCAGCTGTATAACTTTTTGAGGATCTGGGGACCATTGCTAAATCTTTTCAGTCTCCTGGGGGTAAAAAGGTTTTACTGTGCCCTCTTCATGACTGTCTTGGTGTGTTTGGACCGCGATAGCTAGTTGATGATGTGGACACCAAGGAACTTGAAACTCTCAACCCACTGCACTACAGCCCCGTTGATTAATGGGGACCTGTTTGGCCCACCTTTTCTGTAGTCCACGATCATCTCCTTAGTCTTGCTCATGTTGAGGGAGAGGTTGTTGTCCTGGCACCACACTGCCAGGTCTCTGACCTCCTCCACAGGCTGTCTCATCACTGTCTGTGATCAGGCCTACCACAGCCTGGATTTGAACCAGGGACTGTAGTGATGCCTCTTGCACTGAGATGCAGTGGCTTAGACCACTGCACCACTTGCGAGCCCTAAAGCTTAGTGATGAGCTTCGTGGGCACTATGGTGTTGAACGCTGAGCTGTAGTCAATGAACAGCATTCTCACATAGGTGTTCCTTTTGTCCAGGTGGGAAAGAGCAGTGTGGAGTGCAATTGAGATTGCGTCATCTGTAGATCTGTTGAGGCTTTATGCAAATTGGAGTGGGTCTAGGATATGCGGAAGGATGCTGTTGATGTGAGCCATGACCAGCCTTTCAAAGCACTTCATGGCTACAGTACCTTCGCTACGAAGCGGTTATGACGTGAGTGCTACGGGGCGGTAATCATTTAGGCAGGTTACCTTCACTTCCTTGGACACAGGGACTATGGTGGTCTGGTTGAAACATGTTGGCATTACAGACTCGATCAGGGAGAGTTTGAAAATGTCAGTGAAGACACTTGCCAGTTGGTCCGTGCTCTGAGTACACATCCTGGTAATCCATCTGGCCCTGCAGCCTTGTGAATGTTGACCTGTTTAAAGGTCTTACTCACATTGGCTACCGAGAGCGTTATCACACAGTCGTCCAGAACAGCTTGTGCTCTCGTGCATGCTTCAGTGTTGCTTGCCTCGAAGCGAGCATAAAAGGCATTTAGCTCGTCTGGTAGGCTCGCGTCACTGGGCAGCTCGCGTCTGGGTTTCCCTTTGTAGTCAGTAATAGTTTTCAAGCCCTGCCACATCTGACGAGCATCAGAGCCGGTGTAGTAAGATTCAATCTTAGTCCTGTATTGACACTTTGCCTATTTGATGCTTCATCTGAGGGCATAGTGGGATTTCTTATAAGAGTCCGGATTAGTGTCACACTCCTTGAGAGCGGCAGCTCTAGCCTTTAGCTCGATTGTGGGAAGAGAGGATGGCGGAGAGAGGGTGGGGAGAGTGAGATGGTGGGAAGAGAGGGTGGGGGGAGAGGGAATTGGGGGGAAGAGAGGGTGTGTGGGAGAGAGGGTGGGGGGAATGGGGAGAGGGAGTTGGGGGAATAAGAGAGGGCAGGGGTGAGATAGTGGGAGGGAGATGGTGGGAAGAGATGTGGGGGGAGAGGGAGGGTATGGGGAGAGGGTAGTGGGATGGGGAGAGGTAGTTGGGGAGGAAGAGTTGGGAGTGAGGCTGAGGGGGGAGAGGGGGAGAAAGAGATAGTGGGTGAGGCTGAGGGGGGAGAAAGAGATAGTGGGTGAGGCTGAGGGGGGAGAAAGAGATAGGGGTGAGGCTGAGGGGAGAGAAAGAGATAGGGGTGAGGCTGAGGGGGGAGAAAGAGATAGTGGGTGAGGCTGGGGGGGGAGAAAGAGATAGGGGGTGAGGCTGAGGGGGGAGAAAGAGATAGTGGGTGAGGCTGAGGGGGGAGAAAGAGATAGGGGGTGAGGCTGAGGGGGGAGAAAGAGATAGTGGGTGAGGCTGAGGGGGGGAAAGCGATAGGGGGTGAGGCTGAGGGGAGAGAAAGAGATAGGGGTGAGGCTGAGGGGGGAGAAAGAGATAGTGAGTGAGGCTGAGGGGAGAGAAATAGATAGGGGGTGAGGCTAAGGGGTTTGTCTTGTCTCCAGGAGCACTTAAAGCACTCTAATTATGCCGCCACCACACACACACACAAACACACACACACACTAGCTCGCAGCAAGACAGATGAGAGAGTTACTTTTGCGCCACACTAGTATTGGGTTCTTAGTTATTCACTACACCAAAATAAATAAATAGCATCACCAAAGTTTCAGAGACAAATTTAGTTACAACATGTACCGTGTGTTTCTGAAGGCCGGATGGGATTTAGTAGGGGGGTTGGGAGGAGTGGTTTTGAAGTAAGAGGATAAAACAAGCCTAAAGGGATAGTTCACCCAAATCATAAAATTACATTTTGGTTTACATACCCTGTAGACGTCTATGAATGAGGTATGACAGCAATCCACGCTTTGGTTTAGTTTCCTTAGCTTTTATTCCACATGAGAATGTTTTAGCATTCGTGGCACAAATCCCCTTCGAGTCATGTGACCGATATTAGCATTTTTCCCGCACATCATGTTCACATCATCTATAAGTGACTTTGTTGAGCTTCACAAACAATTGTAGATACTTTCGGATGATTTGGACATGATGCAGGAAAAAGTCTAATATCGGTCCCATGACTTCAATGGGATTTGTGCGACAAATGCTAAAACATTATCATGTGGAAACAGTGCCAGGGAAACAAAACCGAAGCATGGATTGCTGCCATACCTTGTACATCTCCCATTTACACAGTCAAGAAACCAATATGCCATTTTAGTAAGTTGGGTGAACTATCTCTTTAAGTAGCTGTTACGTAGCTTTACAGCCACCATGTTGGAGCCCTCTAGAAAACTAGCTTCTGTTTATGTTTAGCCTTGCCCTTCTTCCTAGTTGTTAGGCAGACTGCTAAACGTCTTATACTGCACAAGTTCTGTCATCGAGTCGTGGACCCAACATTCTGATTCATGTGACTGATGTTCATGGGTGGGATTGTACATCCATCCAGAACATCACGTTTTATATGACATGTAGTACAACTGCCTTACAGAGAGTAGCTAGAAAATCTATTAGAGAATATAGAAAAAAGATTCACTGCATTTAGAAAAAATAATAGCAAAACCACCAATTATAACAGCAAAAACAATGTTGACATAGCAGTTGTTGCTGTTCGAAAAGTGTCAAATAAAAGCCATTTCTTTTGCAATTTTCTTTACAATAAATTAAATACATTTCCTACACAGAAATAACCCTGTTTGTAACAGAAATAACCCTGTTTGTAACATAAATAACCCTGTTTGTAACAGAAATAACCCTGTTTGTAACAGAAATAACCCTGTTTGTAACAGAAATAACCTTGTTTGTAACAGAAATAACCCTGTTTGCAAAAGAAATAACCCTGTTTGTAACATAAATAACCCTGTTTGTAACAGAAATAACCCTGTTTGTAACAGAAATAACCCTGTTTGTAACAGAAATAACCCTGTTTGTAACAGAAATAACCCTGTTTGTAACAGAAATAACCCTGTTTGTAACATAAACAACCCTGTTTGCAACAGAAATAACCCTGTTTGTAACATAAATAACCCTGTTTGTAACATAAATAACCCTGTTTGTAACATAAATAACCCTGTTTGTAACATAAATAACCCTGTTTGTAACATAAATAACCCTGTTTGTAACAGAAATAACCCTGTTTGTAACAGAAATAACCCTGTTTGTAACATAAATAACCCTGTTGTAACATAAATAACCCTGTTTGTAACATAAATAACCTTGTTTGTAACAGAAATAACCTTGTTTGTAACAGAAATAACCCTGTTTGTAACATAAATAACCCTGTTTGTAACAGAAATAACCCTGTTTGTAACAGAAATAACCCTGTTTGTAAAATGAAAATAAGCTGTGAAAGCCTGACACATTTATGCATAACGTATATAATATGCAGAGTCTAAGGCCTGAATTCTAAAGAGGAAACCCTGTAAACATAAACATTCCCCATTTTGTGAAAACAACTTGGCTAATTTGTTTAGCCTGGGTAATAAGCTGGGGAAGGCACCCAATGAAAGAAAGCATTCTGGCTTTAAAATGAATAAAAATTGATTGCGTCCCAATAAAAAGAGAATTGGCAGAGTGTTAACTGAATCTGCTATAAACGTCTGTAGCCGTCCCCGGTCGCTTTATTGTGTGTTAATGTAATAGAGAACACTTAGCTATAAACCCCTCTCTCGTCTCTCTGATGAGCTCACAGAGGATTTCCAAGACGGCCTGCTGATGAAATTGTAAAAATTAGATTAGAGCGAGCTGCTAATGACTCCTAAAAACAAAGGAAAATCTCCAAATACAATTAGCCTTAGCCTTTCCTTTCTCTAAATACATCATATGTAAATTACTGTCATTGGGAGAAATATGTCTGCCTGGAAGGCTGAAGCTTCATTAGATATCTCACTGGGGTTTCACTGGGACTTATCTCTCACTGGGGTTTCACCAAGACTTATATCTCACCAGGGTTTAACAGAGACTTATCTCTCACCAGGGTTTAACAGAGACTTATCTCTCACTGGGGTTTAACAGAGACACATATCTCACTGGGGTTTCACTGGGACTTATCTCTCACTGGGGTTTCACCAAGACTTATATCTCACCAGGGTTTAACATTAGACTTATCTCTCACCAGGGTTTAACAGAGACTTATCTCTCACTGGGGTTTAACAGAGACACATATCTCACTGGGGTTTCACTGGGACTTATCTCTCACTGGGGTTTCACCAAGACTTATATCTCACCAGGGTTTAACAGAGACTATTATCTCACCAGGGTTTAACAGAGACTTATCTCTCACTGGGGTTTAACAGAGACACATATCTCACTGGGGTTTCACTGGGACTTATATCTCACCAGGGTTTAACAGAGACTTATATATCACCAGGGTTTAACAGAGACTAATCTCTCACTGGGTCTTAACAGAGACTTATATCTCAATGGGGTTTAACAGAGACTTATCTCTCACTGGAGTTTAACAGAGTCTTATCTCTCACTGGGGTTTCACTGGGACTTATATCTCACTGGGGTTTAACAGAGACTTATCTCTCACTGGGGTTTCACTGAGACTTATCTCTCACTGGAGTTTCACTGGGACTTATATCTCACCGGGGTTTAACAGAGACTTATCTCTCACCGGGGTTTAACAGAGACTTATCTCTCACTGGGGTTTAACAGAGACTTATCTCTCACCGGGGTTTCACTGGGACTTATCTCTCACTGGGGTTTAACAGAGACTTATCTCTCACTGGGGTTTCACCAATAATTATATCTCACCGGGGTTTAACAGAGACTTATCTCTCACTGGGGTTTAACAGAGACTTATATCTCAATGGGGTTTCACTGAGACTTCTCTCACCGGGGTTTCACTCAGACTTCTCTCATGGGGGTTTCACTGAGACTTCTCTCACCAGGGTTTCACTGAGAATCTCTCACCGGGGTTTCACCAAAACTTATCTCACTGGGGTTTCACCAAAACTTATCTCTCACCAGGGTTTAACAGAGACTTATCTCTCACTGGGGTTTCACTGAGACTTCTCTCACCGGGGTTTCACTGAGACTTCTCTCAGTGGGTTTTCGCCAAAACTTATATCTCACTGGGGTTTAACAGAGACTTATCTCTCACTGGGGTTTCACTGGGACTTATATCTCACTGGGGTTTAACAGAGACTTATATCTCAATGGGGTTTAACAGAGACGTATCTCTCACTGGGGTTTAACAGAGACTTATCTCTCACTGGGGTTTCACTGGGACTTATATCTCACCAGGGTTTAACAGAGACTTATATCTCAATGGGGTTTCACTGAGACTTCTCTCACCGGGGTTTCATTGAGACTTCTCTCACCGGGGTTTCACCAAAACTTATATCTCACTGGGGTTTCACTGAGACTTCAATAGAAACATTATTTTTTAGAAATGTATGTATTTATATTAGAAAAGATCGAAGGTATTGTTCTCTGCTATATACAGTTGAAGTCGGAGGTTTACATACACCTTAGCCAAATACATTTAAAATCAGTTTTTCACAATTCCTGATATTTAATCCTAGTAAAAATTCCTGTTTCCCCCAGCATCTTCACAAGGTCCTGCTGTTGTTCTGGGATTGATTTGCACTTTTCGCACCAAACTAGGTTCATCTCTAGGAGACAGAACGCATCTCCTACCTGAGCGGTATGACGGCTGCGTGGTCCCATGGTGTATATACTTGCGTACTATTGTTTGTACAGATGAACGTGGTACCGTCAGGCGTTTGGAAATTGCTCCCAAAGATGAACCAGACATGTGGAGGTTTACAATTTTCTTTCTGAGGTCTTGGCTGATTTCTTTTGATTTTTCCATGATGTCAAGCAAAGAGGCACTGAGTTTGAAGGTAGGCCTTGAAATACATCCACAGGTACACTTCCAATTGACTCAAATGATGTCAAATAGCCTATCAGGAGCTTCTAAAGCCATGGCATCATTTTCTGGAATTTTTAAAGCTGTTAAAAGGCACAGTCAACCTAGTGTATGTGCAAACTTCTGACCCACTGGAAATGTGATACAGTGAATTATAAGTGAAATAGTCTGCCTGTAATCAATTGTTGGAAAAATGACTTGTGTCATGCACATAGTGGATGTCCTAACCGACTTGCCAAAACTATAGTTTGTTAACAGGAAATTTGTGGAGTAGTTGAAAAACTACTTTTAATGATTCCAACCTCAGTGTATGTAAACTTCCGACTTCAACTGTAACTGTCATATATTTCTAGGAGATTCTCTTTAAGATAATACAGCTACTAAACCTGTGAGAGAAAAATCAAAAACCAGAAAACCAAAAATGTATTAATGAATGAATCTCTTTGCTCTTTATTTCACAATGATACATTTGTTTATTTCTTTGGCAGTTGTTCCACGTGTTGATTGTTGTATATCGTGAAACAGCCCTATAGCCTTTCCTCTGTCTCTACTCATCCCTGTTACTATCTCAGTCTATTCTCTGCCAAACTATCTAACTCTCAAACTCCAGGATGGATGGAAAACCCATCAGAAGTTCTTCAACCTCTCTCTCTCTGCCAGGGTGTTGACACAATCTAAGCCCTCCAATTATTTACCAGAGAAGAAGAAAACTTTGCGACTCTAAAACCCCTCCCACTTGCTGGCTAACAGCGTTTTCAGTGCATATACAGTGCCTTGCGAAAGTATTCGGCCCCCCTTGTACTTTGCGACCTTTTGCCACATTTCAGGCTTCAAACATAAAGATATAAAGATATAAAACTGTATTTTTTTGTGAAAGAATCAACAACAAGTGGGACACAATCATGAAGTGGAACGACATTTATTGGATATTTCAAACTTTTTTAACAAATCAAAAACGGATAAATTGGGCATGCAAAATTATTATTCCCCAAAAAATACAGTTTTATATCTTTATGTCTTCACCAGACTCGTGCACAAGTCACAAACGCTCAGCTCAACACCGGGGAGTGAATGTGAAGAGACAACACTGCTTACTGGTCATGCTACTCAAATCAAAGCACATGTTAATTTGTCAAATGCGATAAAATACAACAGGTGTAGTAGACCTTATCGTGAAATGCTTACTGACAAGCCCTTAACCAACAATATAGTTTAAAAAAAGATTTACTAAATAAATTCAAGTAAATAATGAAATAAAAAGTAACACCATAAAATAACAATAATGAGGCTACAGGGGGTACCAGTACCGGGTCAACGTGCGGGGATACAATTTAGTCGAGGTAATTTGAACATGTAGGTAAAGTGCCTATGCATGGACAACAAACAGTGAGTAGCAGCAGTGTAAAAACAAAGGGGGGGGGGTAATTTGATCAACTGTTCAGCAGTCTTATGGCTTGGGGATAGAAGCTGTTAATGAGCCTCTTGGACCAAGACTTGGCGTGCTCAGGTACCGCTTAACGTGCAATAGCAGAGAGGACAGTCTATGACTAGGGTGACTGGGATCTTGAATAATTTCCTCTGACACAGCCTAGTATACAGGTCCTGAATGGCAGGAAGCTTGGTCCCAGTGATGTACCGGGCCGTACGCACTACCCTCTGTAGCACATTATGGTCGGATGCCAAGCAGTTGCCATACCAGGTGGTGATGCAACCGGTCAGGATGCTCTCGATGTTGCAGCTTTCGAATTTTTTGAGGATCTGGGGACCCATACCATATCTCTTCAGTCTCCTGAGGGGGAAAAGGTTTTGTTGTGCCCTCTTCACGACTGTCTTGGACGTTTGTTGGTGATGTGGAACTTGAAGCTCTCAACCTGACCTCCTCCCTAGGCTGTCTCATCGCTGTAGGTAATCAGGCCTATCACTGTTGTGTCATCAGCAAACGTAATGATGGTGTTGGAGTCGTGCTTGGCCACGCAATCGTGGGTGAACAGGGAGTACAAAAGTGGACTAAGCACGCACCCCTGAGGGGCCCCAGTGTTGAGGATCAGCGTGGCAAATGTGTTGTTGACTACCCTTACCACCTGGGGGTGGCCCGTCAGAAAGTCCAGGATCCAGTTGCAGAGGGAGGTGTCTAGTCCCAGGGTCCTTAGCTTAGTGATGAGCTTAGAGGTCCAGGATCCAGTTGCAGAGGGAGGTGTTTAGTCCCAGGGTCCTTAGCTTAGTGATGAGCTTTGAGGTCCAGGATCCAGTTGCAGAGGGGTTGTTTAGTCCCAGGGTCCTTAGCTTAGTGATGAGCTTAGAGGTCCAGGATCCAGTTGCAGAGGGGTTGTTTAGTCCCAGGGTCCTTAGCTTAGTGATGAGCTTTGAGGGCACTACGGTGTTGAACGCTGAGCTGTAGTCAATGAACAGCATTCTCACATGTTCCTTTTGTCCAGTCCAGGTGTGAAAGGGCAGTGTGGAGTGCAATAGAGATTGCATCATCTGTGGATCTGTTGAGCGGTATGCGAATTGGAGTGGGTCTCGGGTTTCTGGAATAATGGTGTTGATGTGAGTCATGACCAGCCTTTCAAAGCACTTCATGGCTACAGACATGAGTGACACGGGGCGGTAATAATTTAGGCAGGTTACCTTTTTTGGGCTTTTTTGGGCACAGGGACTATGGTGGTCTGCTTGAAACATGTAGGTAGGTCTCAGACTCAGTCAGAGAGAGGTTGAAAATGTTAGTGAAGACACTTGCCAGTTGGTCTGTGCTCTGAGTATATGTCCTGGTAATCCGTCTGAAGGTCTTGCTCACATTGGCTATGGAGAGATTAATCACACAGTCGTCCAGGACAGCTGGCGATCTCATGCATGCTTCAGTGTTGCTTGCCTTGAAGCGAGCATAAAAGGCATTTAGCTCGTCTGGTAGAATTGCTTCACTGGGAAGCTCGCGGCTGAGTTTCCCTTTGTAGTCTGTAATAGTTTTCAGGCCCTGCCACTTCCGACGATTGTCAGAGCCGGTGTAGTAGGATTCAATCTTAGTCCTGTATTGACGCTTTGCCTCTTTGATTGTTCCTCTGAGGGCTTAGCGGGATTTCTTATAAGCGTCTAGATTAGTGTCCCGCTCCTTGAAAGCGGCAGCTCTAGCCTTTAGCTCGGTGAGGATGCTGCTTGTAATCTATGGCTTCTGGTTGGGATATGTACATCAAATCAAATGACGTCATCGATGCCCTTATTGGTGAATGAGGTGGTACTCCTCAATGCCATTGGATGACTCCCAGAACATATTCCAGTCTGTGCTAGCAAAACAGTTCTGTTGCGTAGCATCCGAATCATCTGACCACTTCCATATTGAGCGAGTCACTGGTGCTTCCTGCTTTAGTTTATGCTTGTAAGCAGGAATCAGGAGGATGGAATTATGGTCAGATTTGCCAAATGGAGGGCGAGGGAGAACTTTATATGATTCTCTGTGTGTGGAGTAAAGGTGGTCTAGAGATTTTTCCTCTGACTAGCACGTAATACAAAAGTTCTAGACTAGACTATTATGTAATACACTGGTTCTAGACTAGGCTAGCACGTAATACAATGGTTCTAGACTAGGCTAGCACGTAATGTACTGGTTCTAGACTAGGCTAGCACGTAATACACTGGTTCTAGACTAGGCTAGCACGTAATGTACTGGATCTAGACTAGCATGTAATACACTGTTTATAAACTAGAATAGAATGTAATAGACTGGTTCTAGACTAGAATAGCATGTAATAGACTGGTTCTAGACTAGAATAGAATGTAATACATTGGTTCTAGACTAGAGCATAATACACTGGTTCTAGACTAGAATAGAGCATAATACACTGGTTCTAGACTAGACTAGAGCATAATACACTGGTTCTAGACTAGACTAGAGCATAATACACTGGTTCTAGAATAGGCTAGCGCGTAATACACTGGTTCTAGACCATATTACCGTGTAATGCACTGGTTCTAGACTAGCATGCAACACACTGGTTCTAGACTAGGCTAGCGCATAATACACTGGTTCTAGACTAGGCTAGCGCATAATACACTGGTTCTAGACTAGGCTAGCGTGTAATACACTGATTCTAGACTAGACTAGCATGTAATACACTGATTCTAGACTAGACTGTCTGACCAACAAATCAACAAACCAGTGGGTTTAATATTATTTAGCCTAAGAGCTGAAAACAAACCCTTTCAAACAAAATGATTCACACTAGTCAATCATTACTTGTTTTTTTCAAGCTAAAACAAAAACAAATGTCTCAACAACATATATTATATAAAACAAATCTGGATGTCTCTGAAATATTAATTAGGGTTAATGTTCTTGAAGGAGCCAGGCAACAGATTAGGGTAATTGAAAGTCCATATACCATGACTGAAATAACCCCTCTTTCACAAGGGGCTAGACCCTCTGGTGCCTTTTACTGTCTGTCCCAGCGAACTAAATATATTCTCTGCATTCTGAATGGCATTCCAAGTCCCTAAGCAGGCGTGCCGGTAGTTGACAGTACAGGAGAATAAATAGCTTTCTCGGGCCAAGCCTTTTTCAAGCCTGACACATGTGTGGAGATGGGCGTGTGTGTGAAGATGGGCGTGTGTGTGTGTGTGTGTGTGTGTGCGTGCGTGCAGGTGTGTGCGTGTGCGCGCGCGTGTGTGTGTGTGTGTGTGTGTGTGCGTGCGTGTGTGTGTGCGTGCGGGTGTGTGCGTGTACGCGCGCGTGTGTGTGTGCGTGTACGCGCGTGTGTGTGTGTGTGTGCCTGCGTGCGTGCGTGCGTGCGGGTGTGTGCGTGTGCGCGCGTGTGTGTGTGTGTGTGTGCGTGCGGGTGTGTGCGTGTACGCGTGTGTGTGTGTGTGTGTGTGTGTGTGTGCGTGCGTGCGGGTGTGTGCGTGTGCGCGCGCGCGTGTGTGTGTGCGTGTGCGCGCGTGCGGGTGTGTGCGTGTGTGTGCGCGCGCGTGTGTGTGTGTGCGTGCGGGTGTTTGCGTGTGCACGCGCGTGTGTGTGTGTGTGTGTGTGTGTGTGTGTGTGTGTGTGTGTGTGTGTGTGTGTGTGTGCGTGTGTGCGTGCGTGTGGGTGTTTGCGTGTGCACGCATGTGTGTGTGTGTGTGTGTGTGTGTGTGTGTGTGTGTACACCCTCATTAAATATGAGAGAAAGTGCAAAAGGAAACACACTTGTCTTGATATCAATGTCTTGGTATTGTCTTTCCTTTTAAATCAGCATTAGCAGCGTCTCTGATCAGCAGGCGTTCATAGATATTGACATAGTAATAACTGCTCTGGCATCGAGGCCTAATTTCTCAGGATCTCAGCGCTGAGCCAAAATTATGTCACTCCAAACACCTGTTCCTCTGAAAACGTCACTGGACTTAAGTAGTTCCGGCAGCCGTCCAAAAAGTGAACTTCTGAACCTACTGGGCCAAGCTCTCTCTCTCTCTCCTCCTCTCCCTCCATTCTCTCTCTCTCTCTCTCTCTCTCCTCTCCCTCCATTCTCTCTCTCTCTCTCCCTCCATTCTCTCCCTCCCTCCCTCCCTCCCTCCCTCCCTCCCTCCTCCCTCCCTCCCTCCCTCCCTCCCTCCCTCCCTCCCTCCCTCCCTCCCTCCCTCCCTCCCTCCCTCCCTCCCTCCCTCCCTCCCTCCCTCCCTCCTCCCTGTCTCCCTCCCTCTCTCTCTGTCTCCTCCCTCTTTGTCTCCCTCTCTGTCTCCCTCTCTGTCTCCCTCTCTGTCTCTTTCTCTCACATTCTCTCTCCCTCCCTCCCTCCATTCTCTCCCTCTCTCTCTTTCTCTCACTTTCTCTCTCAGGGGTGCAGAAGCAGGAGGTGGCTGGTAGCAACACCCGCTCTAATTTAGTGATAGTCTAAGAGCATACATAAGGGATGTGCAACTCTGTGCCTGTCAGTCACACACACGCACGCACGCACACACACACACACACACACACACACACACTCACACACACACACACAAACACACACACACATGCACGCACGCACGCACTCACGCACTCACGCACTCACACACACACACACACACACACGCGCACACGCACGCGCACGCACGCACACACACACACACACACACACACACACACACTCACACACTCACGCACGTGCACACTCGCATACACTCTCACACACACTGCAGCTAGCTTAGTGATGCCCCAATCCCATTCATGCTATTTAAAAAGCCTGTTAGATGTTAGATGTTATATATTGTTCTGTGTATCTCCTGTTCTGTAGGGACACTGTTCTGTAGGGACACTGTTCTGTAGGGACACTGTTCTGTAGGGACACTGTTCTGTAGGGACACTGTTCTGTAGGGACACTGTTCTGTAGGGAGTTCATGATGGTTGTTGATGTAACGATGGTTGTTGTCGTAGCGATGGTTGTTGTCGTAGCGATGGTTGTTGTTGTAATGATGGTTGTTTTCGTAGCGATGGTTGTTGTTAGGTTAGCTGTTAAAACAGAACACGTAATCACTCACTGCCTGTCAGAGTCAGACAGCATAGTATTCATCATGAACCATTTTAGGGCACTGTCTCCGACCTACATTTTAGAGGCCTCTTGGCTGCAGACATATATATATATTTAAAAAAAAATCTGTTTTAAAGCTCATTTCCTGCAATTGTACACATTTTTCCATGGCGAGGAGAGAACATTTGACAGTTTTAAAGTTTGTTTCTTGCAAGCCTATACATTTTGGTCATGTGGCTGAGAGAAAACATTTAAGTTCAAAAGCTAATTTCTAGATATTTTGCCACTGGTCAGAAAAAACATTTGACCATTTTATGACGTGATCTTACGCTATCTGAGTGACTCACACATTAGAGCAGATATGGATTCAGATAGCAGATTCGGTCTAAAATAGTCTGGTCCACAGTGAATACACTGCCCTCTCTCTGTCCTCTGCCAAACACACACTGCCCTCTCTCTCTCTGTCCCCTCTCTCTGTCCTCTCTCTCTCTGTCCCCTTTCTCTGTCCTCTTTCTCTGTCCTCTCTCTCTGTCCTCTCTCTCTGGCCTCTCTCTCTGCCCTCTCTCTCTGCCCTCTCTCTCTGCCCTCTCTCTCTGTCCTCTCTCTCTGCCCTCTCTCTCTGCCCTCTCTCTCTATCCTCTCTCTCTCTGTCCCCTCTCTCTGTCCTCTCTCTCCGTCCCCTCTCTCTGTCCTCTCTCTCTGTCCTCTTTCTCTGTCCTCTCTCTCTGTCCTCTGCCAAACACACACTGCCTTCTCTCTCTGTCCTCTCTCTCTGTCCTCTCTCTCTGTCCTCTCTCTATGCCCTCTCTCTCTGCCCTCTCTCTATGTCCTCTCTCTCTGGCCTCTCTCTCTGTCCTGTCTCTCTGTCCTCTCTCTCTGCCCTCTCTCTATGTCCTCTCTCTCTGTCCTCAACCAAACATCCAATGCATATTTATTTCTTAAAAGTGATTTTGAATTAGCATTTTATCATATTTATATGGCATCCTTTGTCTTACACACAACATTTCAATGTCCAATCCGTTCTCCAACAAAAACAGTTTGTCCAAATAACTCACCTATCTTCATCTCCACAGGTAGAAAGAAACCTGACATTTACAGCATTGGCCAAGGTCATGTTTTATGGATGTGGGCTTTGTGAGGAAACCAGCTCAGCAGTGCTTCAGTTGAACCACTGGGATGGGGACCCTGGGTTTAAACACTTCTTCAAATCATGCAAATACTTTTAGCTGAAATCACCAGGATCTGATCTGTAGCTATAGAGACCTTGATGAAATCACCAGGATCTGATCTGTAGCTATAGAGACCTTGATGAAATCACCACACACAGGGTCTGATCTGTAGCTATAGAGACCTTGATGAAATCACCACACACAGGATCTGATCTGTAGCTATAGAGACCTTGATGAAATCACCACACACAGGATCTGATCTGTAGCTATAGAGACCTTGATGAAATCACCACACACAGGATCTGATCTGTAGCTATAGAAACCTTGATGAAATCACCACACACAGGGTCTGATCTGTAGCTATAGAGACCTTGATGAAATCACCACACACAGGATCTGATCTGTAGCTATAGAGACCTTGATGAAATCACCACACACAGGATCTGATCTGTAGCTATAGAGACCTTGATGAAATCACCACACACAGGATCTGATCTGTAGCTATAGAGACCTTGATGAATCACCACACACAGGATCTGATCTGTAGCTATAGAGACCTTGATGAAATCACCACACACAGGGTCTGATCTGTAGCTATAGAGACCTTGATGAAATCACCACACACAGGATCTGATCTGTAGCTATAGAGACCTTGATGAAATCACCACACACAGGATCTGATCTGTAGCTATAGAGACCTTGATGAAATCACCACACACAGGATCTGATCTGTAGCTATAGAGACCTTGATGAAATCACCACACACAGGATCTGATCTGTAGCTATAGAGACCTTGATGAAATCCCCTCACACAGGATCTGATCTGTAGCTATAGAGACCTTGATGAAATCACCACACACAGGATCTGATCTGTAGCTATAGAGACCTTGATGAAATCCCCTCACACAGGATCTGATCTGTAGCTATAGAGACCTTGATGAAATCACCACACACAGGATCTGATCTGTAGCTATAGAGACCTTGATGAAATCCCCTCACACAGGATCTGATCTGTAGCTATAGAGACCTTGATGAAATCACCACACACAGGATCTGATCTGTAGCTATAGAGACCTTGATGAAATCACCACACACAGGATCTGATCTGTAGCTATAGAGACCTTGATGAAATCACCACACACAGGGTCTGATCTGTAGCTATAGAGACCTTGATGAAATCACCTCACACAGGGTCTGATCTGTAGCTATAGAGACCTTGATGAAATCACCACACACAGGATCTGATCTGTAGCTATAGAGACCTTGATGAAATCACCACACACAGGGTCTGATCTGTAGCTATAGAGACCTTGATGAAATCACCACACACAGGATCTGATCTGTAGCTATAGAGACCTTGATGAAATCACCACACACAGGGTCTGATCTGTAGCTATAGAGACCTTGATGAAATCACCACACACAGGGTCTGATCTGTAGCTATAGAGACCTTGATGAAATCACCACACACAGGGTCTGATCTGGAGCTATAGAGACCTTGATGAAATCACCACACACAGGGTCTGATCTGTAGCTATAGAGACCTTGATGAAATCACCACACACAGGATCTGATCTGTAGCTATAGAGACCTTGATGAAATCACCACACACAGGATCTGATCTGTAGCTATAGAGACCTTGATGAAATCACCACACACAGGGTCTGATCTGTAGCTATAGAGACCTTGATGAAATCACCACACACAGGGTCTGATCTGGAGCTATAGAGACCTTGATGAAATCACCACACACAGGGTCTGATCTGTAGCTATAGAGACCTTGATGAAATCACCACACACAGGATCTGATCTGTAGCTATAGAGACCTTGATGAAATCACCACACACAGGATCTGATCTGTAGCTATAGAGACCTTGATGAAATCACCACACACAGGATCTGATCTGTAGCTATAGAGACCTTGATGAAATCACCACACACAGGATCTGATCTGTAGCTATAGAGACCTTGATGAAATCACCACACACAGGATCTGATCTGTAGCTATAGAGACCTTGATGAAATCACCACACACAGGATCTGATCTGTAGCTATAGAGACCTTGATGAAATCCCCTCACACAGGATCTGATCTGTAGCTATAGAGACCTTGATGAAATCACCACACACAGGATCTGATCTGTAGCTATAGAGACCTTGATGAAATCCCCTCACACAGGATCTGATCTGTAGCTATAGAGACCTTGATGAAATCACCACACACAGGATCTGATCTGTAGCTATAGAGACCTTGATGAAATCCCCTCACACAGGATCTGATCTGTAGCTATAGAGACCTTGATGAAATCACCACACACAGGATCTGATCTGTAGCTATAGAGACCTTGATGAAATCACCACACACAGGATCTGATCTGTAGCTATAGAGACCTTGATGAAATCACCACACACAGGGTCTGATCTGTAGCTATAGAGACCTTGATGAAATCACCTCACACAGGGTCTGATCTGTAGCTATAGAGACCTTGATGAAATCACCACACACAGGATCTGATCTGTAGCTATAGAGACCTTGATGAAATCACCACACACAGGGTCTGATCTGGAGCTATAGAGACCTTGATGAAATCACCACACACAGGATCTGATCTGTAGCTATAGAGACCTTGATGAAATCACCACACACAGGGTCTGATCTGTAGCTATAGAGACCTTGATGAAATCACCACACACAGGGTCTGATCTGTAGCTATAGAGACCTTGATGAAATCACCACACACAGGGTCTGATCTGGAGCTATAGAGACCTTGATGAAATCACCACACACAGGGTCTGATCTGTAGCTATAGAGACCTTGATGAAATCACCACACACAGGATCTGATCTGTAGCTATAGAGACCTTGATGAAATCACCACACACAGGATCTGATCTGTAGCTATAGAGACCTTGATGAAATCACCACACACAGGATCTGATCTGTAGCTATAGAGACCTTGATGAAATCACCACACACAGGATCTGATCTGTAGCTATAGAGACCTTGATGAAATCACCACACACAGGATCTGATCTGTAGCTATAGAGACCTTGATGAAATCACCACACACAGGATCTGATCTGTAGCTATAGAGACCTTGATGAAATCACCACACACAGGATCTGATCTGTAGCTATAGAGACCTTGATGAAATCACCACACACAGGATCTGATCTGTAGCTATAGAGACCTTGATGAAATCACCACACACAGGATCTGATCTGTAGCTATAGAGACCTTGATGAAATCACCACACACAGGGTCTGATCTGTAGCTATAGAGACCTTGATGAAATCACCTCACACAGGATCTGATCTGTAGCTATAGAGACCTTGATGAAATCACCACACACAGGATCTGATCTGTAGCTATAGAGACCTTGATGAAATCCCCTCACACAGGATCTGATCTGTAGCTATAGAGACCTTGATGAAATCACCACACACAGGATCTGATCTGTAGCTATAGAGACCTTGATGAAATCCCCTCACACAGGATCTGATCTGTAGCTATAGAGACCTTGATGAAATCACCACACACAGGATCTGATCTGTAGCTATAGAGACCTTGATGAAATCCCCTCACACAGGATCTGATCTGTAGCTATAGAGACCTTGATGAAATCACCACACACAGGATCTGATCTGTAGCTATAGAGACCTTGATGAAATCACCACACACAGGGTCTGATCTGTAGCTATAGAGACCTTGATGAAATCACCTCACACAGGGTCTGATCTGTAGCTATAGAGACCTTGATGAAATCACCACACACAGGATCTGATCTGTAGCTATAGAGACCTTGATGAAATCACCACACACAGGATCTGATCTGTAGCTATAGAGACCTTGATGAAATCACCACACACAGGGTCTGATCTGTAGCTATAGAGACCTTGATGAAATCACCACACACAGGGTCTGATCTGTAGCTATAGAGACCTTGATGAAATCACCTCACACAGGGTCTGATCTGTAGCTATAGAGACCTTGATGAAATCACCTCACACAGGGTCTATTCTGTATTCCAGGGGTCTACAGACCCACCGGGTAAATTGGGGTCCCACTCTCCACACCATGGCTGGGTTTAACCCAGGTTGGTAATGGGTATGGTCTCCATATAACAGAGGTTGGTAATGGGTATGGTCTCCACATAACACAGGTTGGTAATGGGTATGGTCTCCACATAACACAAGTTGGTAATGGGTGTGGTCCCCACATAACACAGCTTGTCACAGTGAATTCCACATATACCCACATTTTCAGTCACAATTTGTTTTTTACCCTGTGTAATGATTTTTCTGCGTAATAGAAACGAAGCCAGGTTCGTTGTAATGTTTAAGGTAGCCCTACTTGATGTTATATTCATATGAACAGGGGTACCCGTTCCTGTTTGATAGAGCTAACGTTACTCGGTGAAAGACAAGTTGTTAGCGACCGTGGGCTTGGTTGCATTACTCAATAGTACTATATGTTGTAGAATAATCGTTTGGGTGATAATAATAGTTACAGTCAATGTGAACTGGATGACACGTTGCCAGCCACAAGCAAAGGTAAGGCAAGGATGTCATGCGAATTGAAAAGTAGAGATCTCTTTCGCCACTCAGCTCCTCAGACTCTCTTTCGTATCTCTCAGAGAGAAAAGGGCCTAAACTCTGATTGCAGTAAAGAATACACATTTAAAAAAATGTCCGCCTTGATGTGTTAAGGTGTCTGTCATGTTTGAAACAAGACTCTCTCTCTCTCATGACATAATGCTGCAGTGAGACTAGGGGGGGAGGGGGGGATTTCTCCACTTTTACTTTTACCAACCTACTCTCTCTCTCTCTCTCTCTCTCTCTCTCTCTCTCTCACACACACACACACACACACACACATTTATAAACCTCTCTATGAACAGCGGCCTTTCACACCAGTGTTCAGCAGGAAGATGCAGTAAAATGAAATGGTCCGAGACCAACGGTGTATATCATAATTAATAAGTAGCCGCGCTGGGAGAAATGGTTAAACGCTGACGTACAAAAGGTCAACAACATATAAAAGTGATCGTTCTTTCTCCAAGAAATGTAAAGAAATAAATATATAAAGAAATCCAAAACAACCACCAGGCCCACATTATGAAATATGTCCTGTGTTTTATTTCTCAAGCTCTGATTGCTCTGCTGTGATTACCTGGTGGGTTCATGGCTGGGGGGGTTCTAAAGTGCCCCCCCCCACACACACACACACACATTTATAAACCTACTCTCTCTCTCTCTCTCTCACACACACACACACACACACACACACACACATTTATAAACCTACTCTCTCTCTCTCTCTCTTTCTCTCTCTCTCTCTCTCTCACACACACACACACATACACATTTATAAACCTACTCTCTCCCTCTCTCACACACACACACACACACACACACACACACACACACACACACACACACACACACACACACACACACACACACACACACACACAAACACACACACACACACACACACACACACACACACACACACACACACACACACACACACACACACACACACACACACACACACACACATACATAAACCTCTTCTCTCTCTCTCTCTCTCTCTCTCTCTCTCTCTCACACACACACACACACTCGGTAACTCATGTGTTCCCTTGGTGTTTCCAGGCAGGCCACCACCTGCAGTATGCCGTACTGTAAATGACTTGGCCAGCCTAATTGGCCATGTCCTCTGTATAACTGATATATTGCTGTAAACCTCTAGCACTGTGCTAACGTGATTGTCAGCTACTTAATCAGACCAACCTGATTTATTTCCTTAAGAAGCTTCTGTAACACTTCCAGAAATATGATTTTTTATTTGGATTTTATTTTTAAAGCCCTCCTGTGTTTAATTAAAAAGGAAAAGGAGAAGAAGAAGCTGGTTTAAAGTAATGATATTATCTAACTAATATTTACATGATGAAGTCTGTGGGTTGGGATGCAATGAGAGACGAAGAGATAATGTTCAGTAGTTTAGGGTACATCCCAAATGACACCCTATTCCCTACATGGACCCTGGTCTAAAGTAGTGCACTATGTAAGAGAGTAGGGTACTTCCCACACTTGGGATGAAGCATTAGAAACAGCTGGTTTTGAGGAGGGAGCATTAGGAGAGAGGGAGCATTAGGAGAGAGGGAGCATTAGGAGAGAGGGAGCATTAGGAGAGAGGGAGCATTAGGAGAGTGGGAGCATTAGGAGAGAGGGAGCATTAGGAGAGTGGGAGCATTAGAAGAGGAGGGAGCATTAGGAGAGAGGGAGCATTAGGAGAGAGGGAGCATTAGGAGAGGCGGGAGCATTAGGAGAGAGGGAGCATTAGGAGAGAGGGAGCATTAGGAGAGAGGGAGCATTAGGAGAGGCGGGAGCATTAGGAGAGAGGGAGCATTAGGAGAGAGGGAGCATTAGGAGAAGGAGAGGAGGGAGCATTAGGAGAGGAGGGAGCATTAGGAGAGAGGGAGCATTAGGAGAGGAGGGAGCATTAGGAGAGGAGGGAGCATTAGGAGAGGAGGGAGCATTAGGAGAGAGGGAGCATTAGGGAGCATTCCTGTTTGGCCCTGTCCGGGGGTGTCCTCGGATGGGGCCACAGTGTCTCCTGACCCCTCCTGTCTCAGCCTCCAGTATTTATGCTGCAGCAGTTTATGTGTCGAGGGGCTAGGGTCAGTTTGTTATATCTGGAGTACCTCTTCTGTCCTACTCGGTGTCCTGTGTGAATCTAAGTGTGCGTTCTCTAATTCCCTCTTTCTCTCTTTCTCTCTTTCTCTCTCTCTCTCGGAGGACCTGAGCCCTAGGACCATGCCCCAGGACTACCTGACATGATGACTCCTTGCTGTCCCCAGTCCACCTGGCCGTGCTGCTGCTCCAGTTTCAACTGTTCTGCCTTATTATTATTGGACCATGCTGGTCATTTATGAACATTTGAACATCTTGGCCATGTTCTGTTATAATCTCCACCCGGCACAGCCAGAAGAGGACTGGCCACCTCACATAGCCTGGTTCCTCTCTAGGTTTCTTCCTAGGTTTTGGCCTTTCTAGGGAGTTTTTCCTAGCCACCGTGCTTCTACACCTGCATTGTTTGCTGTTTGGGGTTTTAGGCTGGGTTTCTGTACAGCACTTTGAGATATCAGCTGATGTATGAAGGGCTATATAAATACATTTGATTTGGTTTGATTTGATTTAGGAGAGAGGGAGCATTAGGAGAGAGGGAGCATTAGGAGAGAGGGAGCATTAGGAGAGAGTAAACACAGGTGGAGTTATTGTCACACACTGGAGATGAGTCATTATGCCAATCAAGCACACTATATTCCCTTTCCATCAGTCCACAGCAGGGTGGGCAGCATCCCAAATAGCACACTACTCCCTTTCCATCAGTCCACAGCAGGGGTGGGCAGCATCCCAAATAGCACACTACTCCCTTTCCATCAGTCCACAGCAGGGTGGGCAGCATCCCAAATAGCACACTATATTCTCTTTCCATCAGTCCACAGCAGGGGTGGGCAGCATCCCAAATAGCACACTACTCCCTTTCCATCAGTCCACAGCAGGGGTGGGCAGCATCCCAAATAGCACACTACTCCCTTTCCATCAGTCCACAGCAGGGGTGGGTAGCATACCAAATAGTATTCCCTATATAGTGCTCTGGTCAACCGTAGTGCACCAAATAAGGCTAGGAGTAGCGGTGGGTGCAAAGTGAGAACTGAGTGATCAGTGAGGTGGGGATGTGGTGTTTGGTCCAGTGTGTGTGTGTGTGTGTGTGTGTGTGTGTGTGTGTGTGTGTGTGTGTGTGTGTGTGTGTGTGTGTGTGTGTGTGTGTGTGTGTGTGTAGGGCTGTCAGGACAGAGCATAATGTCAGAGGTCTGAGTCACAGGTTATAAAACACTGGCATTAGGGATTGGTGCCCTCACCGTCACCCAGCCTGCACCTATAAAACACTGGCATTAGGGATTGGTGCCCTCACCGTCACCCAGCCTGGACCTATAAAACACTGGCATTAGGGATTGGTGCCCTCACCGTCACCCAGCCTGCACCTATAAAACACTGGCATTAGGGATTGGTGCCCTCACCGTTACCCAGCCTGGACCTATAAAACACTGGCATTATGGATTTGTGCCCTCAACGTTACCCAGCCTGGACCCATAAAACACTGGCATTAGGGATTGGTGCCCTCACCGTTACCCAGCCTGGACCCATAATACACTGGCATTAGGGATTGGTGCCCTCACCGTTACCCAGCCTGGACCCATAAAACACTGGCATTAGGGATTGGTGCCCTCACCGTCACCCAGCCTGGACCTATAAAACACTGGCATTAGGAATTGGTGCCCTCACCGTTACCCAGCCTGGACCTATAAAACACTGGCATTAGGGATTGGTGCCCTCACCGTTACCCAGCCTGGACCTATAAAACACTGGCATTAGGGATTGGTGCCCTCACCGTTACCCAGCCTGGACCCATAAAACACTGGCATTAGGGATTGGTGCCCTCACCGTCACCCAGCCTGGACCTATAAAACACTGGCATTAGGGATTGGTGCCCTCACCGTCACCCAGCCTGGACCTATAAAACACTGGCATTAGGGATTGGTGCCCTCACCGTCACCCAGCCTGCACCTATAAAACACTGGCATTAGGGATTGGTGCCCTCACCGTCACCCAGCCTGGACCTATAAAACACTGGCATTAGGGATTGGTGCCCTCACCGTCACCCAGCCTGCACCTATAAAACACTGGCATTAGGGATTGGTGCCCTCAACGTTACCCAGCCTGCACCTATAAAACACTGGCATTAGGGATTGGTGCCCTCAACGTTACCCAGCCTGCACCTAGCTCGGAATTATTTATCAGAGAAGAAACTTAAGCGGCCGCTTCATCACACACACACACACACACACACACACACAACCTAGTTTCTCTCTCTCTCTCTCTACTGGTAGTTTCCTTTCCTTCCCCCAGGCTTGTTTTAAAAAGCAACCCGTGATTTAATCACCACGATAGATTTTTAAAAAAGGCCGAAGATTAAGAACGCTGCTATAAGAAGAAACACACTAATAGAGACGTGTTTTATTAGTGCACCTAATGAAGATGGTATTTTTAAACAGTCTGGTGCTAGTGCATTGTGGGTACGAGGATTTATTAATGCGCTTGTCCTGGCCTTAACGGCCGCGTGATTCAGTGTGTTAGTTTTAATAAAATAAGACCTGCTATTTCTTTAGCCTCCAGTCCAAAACGGACGTCTCATTAGAGAGGAATAATGAAGCACTACTGGAGCCCACTGATTGTTTCATCTTGAGGAATTCAACTATTATAAGGGTTAATTTCATCA
>NC_034191.2:80483687-80491187 GCF_002021735.2 Oncorhynchus kisutch
CTGACTAACAGAGTAAACTGTAGACTAGGTGCTAACTAACAGAGTAAACTGTAGACTAGGTGCTGACTAACAGGGTAAACTGTAGGCTAGGTGCTGGCTAACACATGGTAAACTGTAGACTAGGTGCTGACTAACAGAGTAAACTGTAGACTAGGTGCTGGCTAACACAGGGTAAACTGTAGACTAGGTGCTGACTAACAGAGGGTAAACTGTAGGCTAGGTGCTGACTAACAGAGTAAACTGTAGGCTAGGTGCTGACTAACACAGGGTAAACTGTAGACTAGGTGCTGACTAACAGGGTAAACTGTAGACTAGGTGCTGACTAACAGGGTAAACTGTGGGCTAGGTGCTGACTAACAGAGTAAACTGTAGGCTAGGTGCTGACTAACAGAGTAAACTGTAGGCTAGGTGCTGGCTAACACAAGGTAAACTGTAGACTAGGTGATGACTAACAGAGGGCACTTTAACCAGACCAGAGAGAGGACACTTTAACCAGACCAGAGAGAGGACACCCTAACCAGACCAGAGAGAGGACACTTTAACCAGACCAGAGAGAGGGCAACCTAGGCAGACCAGAGAGAGGACACTTTAACCAGACCAGAGAGAGGACACCCTAACCAGACCAGAGAGAGGACACTTTAACCAGACCAGAGAGAGGGCACCCTAGGCAGACCAGAGAGAGGGCTAAGATGTCAACAAACCAACCCCAGTAGGGTGAGTCCTGACCTGGAGTACCATGAACTTGGCCCCATACCCTGGTCTCAGACCAGCTTGGCATTCCCCCTTATTGGTTTCAGTTAAGAGTTGACAAGAAGAAGCTGATCCTAGATCTGGGGCTGTAGTTTGACATGTTTCTCTTGTTAGAGGAATTCTGTTGCAAGGCAGTCTGAGTGAGAGAGCTGAGTCAGAAAGACTGAGAGGCCCAGTGTAAATTCTGAGTGAGAGAGCTGAGTCAGAAAGACTGAGAGGCCCAGTGTAAATTCTGAGTGAGAGAGCTGAGTCAGAAAGACTGAGAGGCCCAGTGTAAAGTCTGAGTGAGAGAGCTGAGTCAGAAAGACTGAGAGGCCCAGTGTAAATTCTGAGTGAGAGAGCTGAGTCAGAAAGACTGAGAGGCCCAGTGTAAAGTCTGAGTGAGAGAGCTGAGTCAGAAAGACTGAGAGGCCCAGTGTAAATTCTGAGTGAGAGAGCTGAGTCAGAAAGACTGAGAGGCCCAGTGTAAAGTCTGAGTGAGAGAGCTGAGTCAGAAAGACTGAGAGGCCCAGTGTAAATTCTGAGTGAGAGAGCTGAGTCAGAAAGACTGAGAGGCCCAGTGTAAATTCTGAGTGAGAGAGCTGAGTCAGAAAGACTGAGAGGCCCAGTGTAAATTCTGAGTGAGAGAGCTGAGTCAGAAAGACTGAGAGGCCCAGTGTAAATTCTGAGTGAGAGAGCTGAGTCAGAAAGACTGAGAGGCCCAGTGTAAATGCTTGACCCTTTGGTTAACCTGTAGAAAATGGTGTACTAGGCTAGATGTTGTTTTCATTCATCCGGTCTGGATTAATTTATCTATCTAATGATTTCCTTTTTGCTACGCACCACATTTAGACGTTGATGGATCGCTGGTTAAAAAATGAACCTTTTCCTCCTCAACCAGCCTGTTACAGTACTGACTTTTGGCTCTCTGTAGGCCAACGTCTCAAATAACATTCTATTCCCTACTTAGTGCACTACCATAGGGCTCTGGTCAAAAGTAGTGCACTATACAGAGACTAGGGTGCCATTTGGGATGTAGAATATCTTGAATGTTATGTGTGGTGATCAGCTGCCCTCAGACCAAGAGACCTTGGAAGGACAGATTGTGTTCCTTCCTCCTCACTCTGTTTTCTCCAACCTGCTACACTTTATCTTAGTTTCCCTCTAACCAGGACTTATTCTTATGAGTTATGGCGTAATAAAATGATTGAGACAAAAGTGTAGGTAATGTCAATGTAATAATGCTATACCTATAATTTCTCTATTAATGTTTGGAAACGCCACTGGGATTCTTCTCCGGAGGGTTTTAACTTTAGAGTAAGAGTCAGCACTCTGGCTTTTCTTGATGATCATGTTCTGATTCCAACAGGTCTCTCCTCATTCCAACCTGTGGTTGATCAGGTATCTTTTAAATAGTTCCATGGGCTTTGCACGAGGTTCCATGTGGGTTACTCTAATGTAAACTGTAAAAGGTAGAGGTTATTTCATATAACAAAATATATATTTAAAACATTTAAAAAACATTTTCATCAAGATAAAAAAATAGATGGTGCTGAAAGTACCATTGATTTGGTCGTGAGGTGATGTTCATTTCACTGTTACAAGAGGACACTTAGTGTCTGTCCAGTTCTGGACTGGAAAAGTAATGTGACTCCTACATGCAATAAGACTAAACCTTCACAACCTGAGTAGGTGTTGGCAATAAGACTAAACCTTCACAACCTGAGTAGGTGTTGGCAATAAGACTAAACCTTCACAACCTGAATAGGTGTTGGGAATAAGACTAAACCTTCACAACCTGAGTAGGTGTTGGGAATAAGACTAAACCTTCACAACCTGAGTAGGTGTTGGAAATAAGACTAAACCTTCACAACCTGAGTAGGTGTTGGGAATAAGACTAAACCTTCACAACCTGAGTTGGTGTTGGGAATAAGACGGGTAACTATAACTAATATAAGTAGCTAAGAATTTAACTCCCAAGTTGACAATATAGTGTCATTACCTAAAAGCTATATTGAAAAGTAATGGTGCCTGTTGTTTCATATAATTGCATATACAGTTGACTAGGTTAAAAAAAGGAATGATAAGTCACTTTTTAGTCTTCATCAATATGTTTTTATTGCATTTCTCCCATGAAAACAGTCTTCATAATGACTCGTCAAACGGTGTGCGACAAAAGTCTCCCAGAGAGCGACAAAAGTCTCCCAGAGAGCGACAGAAGCCTCCCAGAGAGCGAAAAAAGCCCCCCAGAGAGCGACAAAAGTCTCCCAGAGAGCGAAAAAAGCCCCCCAGAGAGCGACAAAAGTCTCCCAGAGAGCGAAAAAAGCCCCCCAGAGAGCGACAAAAGCCTCCCAGAGAGCGACAAAAGCCTCCCAGAGAGCGACAAAAGCCCCCCATATAGCGACAAAAGTCTCCCAGAGAGCGACAAAAGCCTCCCAGAGAGCGACAAAAGTCTCCCAGAGAGCGACAAAAGCCTCCCAGAGAGCAACAAAAGTCTCCCAGAGAGCGACAAAAGCCTCCCAGAGAGCGAAAAAAGCCTCCCAGATAACGACAAAAGTCTCCCAGAGAGCGACAAAAGCCCCCCAGAGAGCTACAAAAGTCTCCCAGAGAGCGACAACAGCCTCCCAGAGAGCAAAAAAAGCCTCCCAGAGAGCGACAAAAGCCCCCCAGAGAGCGACAAAAGCCTCCCAGAGAGCGACAAAAGCCTCCCAGAGAGCTACAAAAGCCTCCCATATATATATATATATCTATAATATATAGGTCGATGTGAACTGTCTCTTTACGGGTTGTTTATTCGACAGAGTATAAAACACTTCCTCTTCTCGGAAATGAACTCAACAAAACCAAAATATTTATATATTTTTTTAAATCAGACGATAAATACCGAAATGACTGACAGGAATTGATATTATATCTAAAGTTGAAACTAAACTTGTCGTAACGGAACCAGAAATTAAACGTTTAAGTAATAAAACAGTTTTAATTGGACAGTTTCACGGCGCGAGAGGAGAACTCCGGTCCGCGTCAACACGTCATCAGAAGAAGACGATCAAATGTTTTCCGTTTAAAAAAAACAATAATAAAAACAACAACAAATAAAGTGTCTCTGTATCTCGTGGTCTTTCCCATGGGTTATTATTATTTTATTTTTAACATATCTACTTTACTGAATTCAAAGGGTAATTGATTTCAATAATATTACGTTTGTTTGTTTATTATTTAAATTGTCTATAAACAAAATATGAATTCTATGAAAATTCTATAATATTTTTTTTATGAAAATATGCTAAATTGCGTTTAAATTAATTTAAATAGACACTGTAATATTTCTATTAAATATCATATAATTGAATAAAAAATGTGTGATAATGTGATAATATGTGATAATGCTTTACATAATTGCTTTTTCCCCTCACAAAGTAAAGTAAAGTGGTGCTAAAATTATACATTTATGTCCATTAATATATTTTAACAACCTACATTTCACACATTTATAACCTTTTTTCCACACTTTCTCTCTCTCTCTATTCAATTTAAATTACATTTAAATTTAAGGGGATTTATTTGCATGGAAAATATATGTTTTCATTGCCAAATGCAAATGAAATAGATAATAAACCAAAGTTATTGCGATTAACAATAAAAAAAATGAACAGTAAACATTACACTCTCTCTCGATTCCTGTCTCTGTCTCTCTCTCTGTCGCTCTCTAGCGCCTCCCGTAGGTTACCTTGTGTGAGCCCTTCTGAGCACACGAGAATACCATGACAACACCTTTTTGACCTGAACTTCTCAGAACACGGCTACATGGGTGAAGATTCAAATTCCGTGGCGGTTGGTGCAGTTTAAGATGAGGAAGGAGGATTTTACTTCTAATGAGCATATTTCTATTACAACGTATTGGATGACTGTCATTTAAATTCCATATTCAGCGGAACAGCAATAGGTTTAGGCAACTACATGATACTCTAATGTTTCCCTGTACCCATCAAGAAGTTGCTACGACCTAGCCTATGAATGAAAGTTTACAAAGTAGGTGCACACAGGTCGAGAGACAAATTTGAGTAATCAAGGTGACAGACAGTGCCACATTCAATACCACTTTGCACACTCTTGCCTGCATCTAGCTGATCTAGGGTGTAATCCTTAGACCAACAGTGTCACCTCTGGCCTGCATCTAGCTGATCTAGGGTGTAATCCTTAGACCAACAGTATCACCTCTGGTCTGCATCTAGCTGATCTAGGGTGTAATCCTTAGACCAACAGTATCACCTCTGGCCTGCATCTAGCTGATCTAGGGTGTAATCCTTAGACCAACAGTATCACCTCTGGCCTGCATCTAGCTGATCTAGGGTGTAATCCTTAGACCAACAGTATCAGCTCTGGCCTGCATCTAGCTGATCTAGGGTGTAATCCTTAGACCAACAGTATCACCTCTGGCCTGCATCTAGCTGATCTAGGGTGTAATCCTTAGACCAACAGTATCACCTCTGGCCTGCATCTAGCTGATCTAGGGTGTAATCATTAGACCAACAGTATCACCTCTGGCCTGCCTCTAGCTGATCTAGGGTGTAATCATTAGTCCAAACAGTTGCAAACAAGAGTTTCTATTGGACAAATTCAGGTAGGTTTATCCCCGTTTGGTTTGCTTCCGTTTTCGAAAAGTGTTTCAACAGAATCGGCTGAATGAATACACCACTGATCACCTGCACACACAGTTCACTTTCATAGCAGCCACATACAAAAAGCATCATTACTTTACTAGTTGTATAATTCCTTCTCACATCTACGCACTTTCCTTCTCTCACCTTTTTCCTTCGCTTGTGGACTTCAGGGCACAACACATCAGTTGTCTATGAACAGTTACTAGCCAAACCTTCGGATCATAACCGCTACACACAGCCTATATCGTCACCATAGTAACGTCAAAGTCAACATAGCTACTAGAACTAATGCATTAGTACACCCGCTACAGTCACACAGTACAGTATACATACAGCAAACAGTTTAGCGGGCCCCGGTGGCAATAAACTAATACAACCGATAATGAACCTTGACTTGGGAGAGTTCCAGTGTTGGATAGCCATAGCCAGCTAGCTAACATAGCATCCCTCTCTGTTGGATAGCCATAGCTAGCTAGCTAACATAGCATCCCTCTCTGTTGGATAGCCATAGCTAGCTAGCTAACACAGCATCTCTCTCTGTTGGATAGCCATAGCTAGCTAGCTAACATAGCATCCCTCTCTGTGGATAGCCATAGCCAGCTAGCTAACATAGCATCCCTCTCTGTTGGATAGCCTTAGCCAGCTAGCTAACATAATTAGCATTCCTCTCTGTTTGAGCCAGGTGTTTGAGTCGACTAAACTTGCCAGCGCGTTAGCTAGCTAAGTACAGTAAGTGAAAGTGACAAAAATACAACGAAATATACATAGCTCTCTCTCTCTGCTGCTTCTCCTTCATTTTTGAAAAAATAATTTGTTCAAAACTCTTCAACTATTGTCTTTCTCTCTCTTTGAGTCAATTTTTCACGACATTTTATGCACTGCAGTGCTAGCTAGCTGTAGCTTATGCTTTCAGTACTAGATTCATTCTCTGATGCTTTGATTGGATGGATCTCTCAGGTGCATCAAATCTGAGACAGGGAGACTGAAAAACAGCTTCTATCTCAAGGCCATCAGACTGTTAAATAGCCATCACTAGCACATAAGAGGCTGCTGCCCTATAAACATAGACTTGAAATCACTAGTCACTTTAATAATGTTAACATATTTTGCATTACTCATCTCATGTTTATTTACTGTATTCTATTCTACTGTATCTTAGTCAATGCCTCTCTGACATCGCTCGTCCAAAAATATATATATATACTTAATTCCGTTCCTTGACTTATATGTGTGTGTATTGGGAATATGTTGTGAAATTGTTAGATATTATTGTTAGATATTACTGCACTGTTGGAGCTAGAAACACAAGCAATTCGCTACACTTGCATTAACATCTGATAAACACGTGTATGTGACCAATACAATTTGACTTGATGTCAGTTCATGCTGCAAGAACTCTGATAGGATGGAGGACGTCCTCCGGAAGTTGTCATTAATTAATGTGTAAGTCTATATAAAGGGGTGACAACCATGAGCCTCCTAGGTTTTGTATTGACGTCAATGTACCCAGAGGAGGACGGAAGCTAGCTGTCCTCTGTCTACACCATGGTGCTATGCTACAGAGTTCTGTTGAGGCTATTGTAGACCTTCATTGAAAAACAATGTATTTTAATCAGTCATTTGGTGACATGAATATACACTGACTATACAAACCATTAAGAACACCTTCCTAATATTGAGTTGCACCCCACTCCCCCCCTTCTGCTTTCAGAACAGCCTCTATTCGTCGGGGCATGGACTCTTTAAGGTGTCGAAAGCGTTACCACAGGGATGCTGGCCCATGTTGACTCCGATGCTTCTCATTGGACAACTCAGATGTGTCAAGTTGGCTGGATGTCCTTTGGGTGGTGGACCATTATCGATCTTTAATCTTGACCTTTCACCCTCTGAATGGCACACATACACCATCCATGTCTCAATTGTCTCAAGGCTTAAAAGTCCTTCTTTAACCAGTCTCCTCCCCTTCATCTACCCTGATTGAAGTGGATTTAGTATCGTTTTATCTTATTTATTAAATACTTAAATTAAAAACTTTTTTATCACTGTTTCACAATTTAAAAGCAAAAATGAAATGCACTGATTAGGAAGGTCCTTCCTCCTCTTCCTC
>NC_034191.2:80493687-80496187 GCF_002021735.2 Oncorhynchus kisutch
CATTTTCTAGTCCACAGTCAAAGGGTTGACTTCGGTCGTACCGCTGCTGTGAAACATATTTTACCATCTATCTGTTTTTTAAGGAGCTTTTAAACCCCACATCTGCTTTTAGTGTCTATTTCAATTTTCAGAGGAACGAGTCCTTTTACAGATGTCCCATCTTAATTTGACCCCCTTTCATTGCAGGAATAAAAAAATAATCCTGCAGCGTGACGATTTGAATGTCTGAAGAAATATTTTGAATGGCCGCCAAAGGGCAGCTGGATGTTTGTATACCGTTTGAACCGTAGCTACATCGTACCTCGCGTAGGCTACGTTCAGGCTACGTGCAGGCTACGTGCAGGCTACGTGCAGGATACGTTCAGGCTACGTTCAGGCTACGTGCAGGCTACGTGCAGGCTACGTTCAGGCTACATTCAGGCTACGTTCAGGCTACGTGCAGGCAACGTTCAGGCTACGTTCAGGCTACATTCAGGCTACGTTCAGGCTACATTCAGGCTACGTTCAGGCTACATTCAGGCTACGTGCAGGCAACGTTCAGGCTACGTTCAGGCTACGTGCAGGCTACATTCAGGCTACGTTCAGGCTACGTGCAGGCTACGTTCAGGCTACATTCAGGCTACGTTCAGGCTACATTCAGGCTACGTTCAGGCTACATTCAGGCTACGTTCAGGCTACATTCAGGCTACGTTCAGGCTACATTCAGGCTACGTGCAGGCAACGTTCAGGCTACGTTCAGGCTACGTGCAGGCTACATTCAGGCTACATTCAGGCTACGTGCAGGCTACGTTCAGGCTACGTGCAGGCTACGTTCAGGCTACGTGCAGGCTACGTGCAGGCTACGGTCAGGCTACGTGCAGGCTACATTCAGGCTACGTTCAGGCTACGTTCAGGCTACGTGCAGGCTTAATTCCACATGGTTACAGGGTTAATTCCACATGGTTACAGGGTTAATTCAACATGGTTACAGGGTTAATTCCACGTAGTTACAGGGTTAATTACACATGGTTACAGGGTTAATTCCACATGGTTACAGGGTTAATTCCACAATGGTTACAGGCTTAATTCCACGTGGTTACAGGGTTAATTCCACATGGTTACAGGGTTAATTCCACATGGTTACAGGGTTAATTCCACATGGTTACAGGGTTAATTCCACAATGGTTACAGGGTTAATTCCACATGGTTACAGGGTTAATTCCACATGGTTACAGGGTTAATTCCACAATGGTTACAGGGTTAATTCCACATGGTTACAGGGTTAATTCCACATGGTTACAGGGTTAATTCCACAATGGTTACAGGCTTAATTCCACGTGGTTACAGGGTTAATTCCACATGGTTACAGGGTTAATTCCACATGGTTACAGGGTTAATTCCACATGGTTACAGGGTTAATTCCACAATGGTTACAGGGTTAATTACACATGGTTACAGGGTTAATTCCACATGGTTACAGGGTTAATTCCACAATGGTTACAGGGTTAATTCCACATGGTTACAGGGTTAATTCCACATGGTTACAGGGTTAATTCCACAATGGTTACAGGCTTAATTCCACGTGGTTACAGGGTTAATTCCACATGGTTACAGGGTTAATTCCACATGGTTACAGGGTTAATTCCACATGGTTACAGGGTTAATTCCACAATGGTTACAGGGTTAATTCCACATGGTTACAGGGTTAAAACAGAAACAACTCAACAACTGATCACAGCTGATCTCAACTACAACCATTACTGGTCTCCTCAGTACCTCAGTACCACCATTATCCTTAAAAGAGGATAATGGTGTTAACTCAGTCGGAGATTTGAATGAAGAGATTTTTATTTTATTTAACTAGGCAAGTCAGTTAAGAAGAAAACTCTTATTTTCAATGACGGCCTAGGAAGAGTGGGTTAACTGCCTGTTCAGGGGCAGACGGACAGATCTGTTCCTTGTCAGCTCGGAGGTTTGAACTTGCAACCTTCCGGTTATTAGTCCAACGCTCTAACCACTAGGCTACCCTGCCACCTCTACACACTAACTACTAGGCTATCCTGCCGCTCTCATCTCCACCCTAACAATAAGAGTCGTTGTCCCAAAAGCAGGAAGACAGGAGACAAACTTAGGTCTGCATGTTAAACCCATAGAAACGCATTGGGTTTATTCTGGATAGATTTTTAACACGAATCAGCCCTCTAGCTTCAACTCTTCCTCTTTGCATTAGTCCTCCTTGCAACCGAAGTCTGTCAAGATATGTTTGCGCCTGGTTGGTGTTGTTATTGAGACAACTTAGTCCTTTTTGAACAGACTAATGGCAATTTATCTATTTGACAAGCATTCTGTACAATAGAAATGAACTATTTCCTCATTTACCACGGCAAATCTACTGTGGCAATTTACCCAACACTGTATGAATGGAAACTAATGTTGGTGTAGCCTGATGTTATTATTTTATTAGTTTCCTACTTATATTATCATGTTATCATTTATGTTATCAACAGCGTCTGGTATGGTC
>NC_034191.2:80501187-80511187 GCF_002021735.2 Oncorhynchus kisutch
CAGGACGACAGGCAGGTCGAGGACAGGCAGGAGTTCAGATGGGGACAGGACGACAGGCAGGTCGAGGACAGGCAGGAGTTCAGATGGGGACAGGACGACAGGCAGGTCGAGGACAGGCAGGAGTTCAGATGGGGACAGGACGACAGGCAGGTCGAGGACAGGCAGGAGTTCAGATGGGGACAGGACGACAGGCAGGTCGAGGACAGGCAGGAGTTCAGATGGGGACAGGACGACAGGCAGGTCGAGGACAGACAGGAGTTCAGATGGGGACAGGACGACAGTCAGGTCGAGGACAGGCAGGAGTTCAGATGGGGACAGGACGACAGGCAGGTCGAGGACAGGCAGGAGTTCAGATGGGGACAGGACGACAGGACGACAGGCAGGTCGAGGACAGGCAGGAGTTCAGATGGGTACAGGACGACAGGCAGGTCGAGGACAGGCAGGAGTTCAGATGGGGACAGGACGACAGGCAGGTCGAGGACAGGCAGGAGTTCAGATGGGGACAGGACGACAGGCAGGTCGAGGACAGGCAGGAGTTCAGATGGGGACAGGACGACAGGCAGGTCGAGGACAGGCAGGAGTACAGATGGGGACAGGACGACAGGCAGATCGAGGACAGGCAGGAGTTCAGATGGGGACAGGATGACAGGCAGGTCGAGGACAGGCAGGAGTTCAGATGGGGACAGGACGTCAGGCAGGTCGAGGACAGGCAGGAGTTCAGATGGGGACAGGACGACAGGCAGGTCGAGGACAGGCAGGAGTTCAGATGGGTACAGGACGACAGGCAGGTCGAGGACAGGCAGGAGTTCAAATGGGGACAGGACGACAGGCAGGTCGAGGACAGGCAGGAGTTCAGATGGGGACAGGACGACAGGCAGGTCGAGGACAGGCAGGAGTTCAGATGGGGACAGGACGACAGGCAGGTCGAGGACAGGCAGGAGTTCAGATGGGGACAGGACGACAGGCAGGCTCGGGGTCAGGCAGAAGTTCAGATGGGTACAGGACGACAGGCAGGCTCGAGGTCAGGGCAGGCAGAATGGTATGGCAGGCGGGGTAAGGATCAGGGCAGGCAGAATAGTATGGCAGGCTTGACTAGACAAGGCAAACTGGCAACAGACAAACAGAAACCACGGGTATAAATACACAGGGGATAATGGGAACAAATGGGAGACACCTGGTGGGGGGTGGAGATAAGCACCAGACAGGTGAAACAGATCAGGGTGTGACAGTATCAACTCAACCTTCTCCAGAGTTGGCAGTTCTCCTCTCTGCTATCATGCTGGCTCTACCCCTCACCCATGGTAGAGCGCTAGATACCGTAGCAGGGTAACTTTTTTAAACCACTTCCTTGCCAGAAGGTTCCTTGGTTCAGGATAACATACATAAATCCTGTTTGAAAAAGTAGTTCTGACGTGTTTGTCAGAATATCAGTCATATATCTCCAGGTTAGACCTCCAGGTTAGACCTCCAGGTTAGACCTCCAGGTTATATCTCCAGGTTAGACCTCCAGGTTAGACCTCCAGGTTAGACCTCCAAGTTATACCTCCAGGTTATACCTCCAGGTTATATCTCCAGGTTAGACCTCCAGGTTAGACCTCCAGGTTATATCTCCAGGTTAGACCTCCAGGTTAGATCTGCAGGTTAGACATTTTCTAGAAGAAAAAAAGCTGTAATTTAGAATAACAGGGAATGAGTATCATTGTGACAGTGTTCCTGGTGGTAGGACAGTGTTCCTGGTGGTAAGACAGTGTTCCTGGTGGTCGGACGGTGTTCCTGATGGTATGACAGTGTTCCTGGTGGTAGGACAGGGTTCCTGACAGTATGACAGTGTTCCTGGTGGTAGGACAGGGTTCCTGACAGTATGACAGTGTTCCTGGTGGTAGGACAATGTTCCTATTGGTAGGACAGTGTTCCTGGTGGTAGGACAGTGTTCTTGGTGGTAGGACAGTGTTCCTGGTGGTAGGACAATGTTCCTGGTGGTAGGACAGTGTTACTGGTGGTAGGACAGTGTTCTTGGTGGTAGGACAGTGTTCCTGGTGGTAGGGCAATGTTCCTGGTGGTAGGACAGTGTTCCTGGTGGTAGGACAATGTTCCTGGTGGTAAGACAGTGTTCCTGGCAATAGGACAATGTTCGTCGTGGTAGGAGAGTGTTCCTGGTGGTCGCACAGTGTTCCTGGTGGTAGGACAGTGTTCCTGGTGGTAGGACAATGTTCCTGGTGGTAGGACAGTGTTCCTGGTGGTAGGACAGTGTTCCTGGTGGTAGGACAATGTTCCTGGTGGTAGGACAGTGTTCCTGGTGGTAGGACAATGTTCCTGGTGGTAAGACAGTGTTCCTGGCAATAGGACAATGTTCCTGGTGGTAGGAGAGTGTTCCTGGTGGTCCCACAGTGTTCCTGGTGGTAGGACAGTGTTCCTGGTGGTAGGACAATGTTCCTGGTGGTAGGACAGTGTTCCTGGTGGTAGGACAGTGTTCCTGGTGGTAGGACAGTGTCAACATCAACAGTTGAGAGGCGACTCCGGGATGCTGGCCTCCTTGGCAGAATTGCAAAGAAAAGCCTATTCTCAGACTGGCCAATAAAAATAAAAGATTAAGATGGGCAAAAGAACACAGACACTGGACAGAGGAACTCTGCCTAGAAGGCCAGCATCCTGGAGTCACCTCTTCACTGTTGACTTTGAGACTGATGTTTTGCAGGATACTATTTCATGAAGCTGCCAGTTGAGAACTTGTGAGGCATCTGTTTCTCAAACTAGACACTAATGTACTTGTCCTCTTTCTCAGGTGTGCACCGGGGCCTCCCACTCCTCTTTATATTCTGGTTAGAGCCAGCTTGCTCTGTTCTGTGAAGGGAGTGGTACACAGCGTTGTACGCAATCTTCAGTTTCTTGGCAATTTCTTGCATGAAATAGCCTTCATTTCATAGGAATAGACTGGCAAGTTTCAGAAGAAAGTCTTTGTTTCTGGCCATTCTGAGTCTGTTATCAAACCCATATCTACACAGGTGTACAGAGGCCCATTATCAGCAACCATCACTCCAGTGTTCCAATGTTACATTGTGTCAGCTAATCCAAGTTTATCATTTTAAAAGGTTAATTGATCATTAGAAAACCCTTTTGAAATTATGTTAGCACAGCTGAAAACTGTTTTTCTGATTAAGGAAGCAATACAACTGGCTTTCTTTAGACTAGTTGAATATCTGGAGCATCAGCATTTATTGCCTGGGGAAGGGTAAAAAAAACATTTCTACAGTGTTGACATTTTCCAACAGCACAGAGGTCTCCATCATTGAAAAATAAAAATAAATATGTAACTACCCAAACTGCCTAGAGCCAAACTGAGCAACCGGACAAGAAGGACCTTGGTCAGGGAGGTGACCAAGAACCAAATGACCACTCTGACAGAATTACAGTTCCTTGGCTGAGATGGGAGAACCTGCCAGAAGGACAACAGTCTCTACAGCACTTCACCAAGCTGGGCATTCTGGGAGAGTGGCCAGATGGAAGCCATGCCTGAGAAAAAGGCATTTGACAGCATGCCTGTAGTTTGCAACAAAGCATGTGAAAGTATTCTGTGATCTGATGAGACAAAAATGGTACTCTTTGGCAGGAATACAAAGCGCTATATCTTGAAAAAAACAGTCACAGCTCATCACCTGTCTAACACCCTCCCTACCGTGAAACATGGTGGTTGTAGCAGCATGCTATGGGGATGCTTTTCAGCGGCAGGACTGGGAGAGGATAGAGTGCGAACAACCTGAGACTGTGGGAGTAGATCTTACATTCCAACAGGACAATGACCTCAAGCATTTGTATTTATTTTTATTTTTATTTCACCTTTATTTAACCAGGTAGGCTAGTTGAGAACACCTTTATTTAACCAGGTAGGCTAGTTGAGAACACCTTTATTTAACCAGGTAGGCTAGTTGATAACAAGTTCTCATGTACAACTGCGACCTGGCCAAGATAAAGCATAGCAGTGTGAACAGACAACAACACAGAGTTACACATGGAGTAAACAATTAACAAGTCAATAACACAGTAGAAAAAAAGTAGAAAAAAAGAAAAAAGTAGTCTATATACAATGTGTGCAAAAGGCATGAGGAGGTAGGAGAATAATTACAATTTTGCAGATTAACACTGGAGTGATAAATAATCAGATGGTCATGTACAGGTAGAGATATTGGTGTGCAAAAGAGCAGAAAAGTAAATAAATATAAACAGTATGGGGATGAGGTAGGTAGATTGGGTGGGCTGTTTACCGATGGACTATGTACAGCTGCAGTGATCATTTAGCTGCTCAGATAGCAGATGTTTAAAGTTGGTGAAGGAGATAAAAGTCTCCAACTTCAGTGATTTTTTTAATTCGTTGGCTTTAGGGATGATTAGTGTGATACACCTGCTGGAGCGCGTGCTACGGGTGGGTGTTGCCATCGTGACCAGTGAACTGAGATAAGGCAGAGCTTTACCTAGCATGGACTTGTAGATGACCTGGAGCCAGTGGGTCTGGCGACGAATATGTAGCGAGGGCCGGCTGACTAGAGCATACAGGTCGCAGTGGTGGGTGGTATAAGGTGCTTTAGTAACAAAACGGATGGCACTGTGATAAACTGCATCCAGTTTGCTGAGTAGAGTGTTGGAAGCTATTTTGTAGATGACATCGCCGAAGTCGAGGATCGGTAGGATAGTCAGTTTTACTAGGGTAAATTTGACGGCGTGAGTGAAGGAGGCTTTGTTGCGGAATAGAAAGCCGACTCTAGATTTGATTTTAGATTGGAGATGTTTGATATGAGTCTGGAAGGAGAGTTTACAGTCTAGCCAGACACCTAGGTACTTGTAGATGTCCACATATTCTAGGTCGGAACCATCCAGGGTGGTGATGCTAGTCGGGCGTGCGGGTGCAGGCAGCGAATGGTTGAAAAGCATGCATTTGGTTTTACTAGCATTTAAGAGCAGTTGGAGGCCACGGAAGGAGTGTTGTATGGCATTGAAGCTCGTTTGGAGGTTAGATAGCACAGTGTCCAAGGAAGGGCCTGAAGTATACACAATGGTGTCATCTGCGTAGAGGTGGATCAGGGAATCGCCCGCAGCAACCCTGTGGCACCCCCATAGAGACTGCCAGAGGACCGGACAACGTGCCCTCCGATTTGACACACTGAACTCTGTCTGCAAAGTAGTTGGTGAACAAGGCATGGCAGTCATTAGAAAAACCGAGGCTACTGAGTAATACTGTAATCAGGAGGTAATAGTGTAATCAGGGGGTAATACTGTAATCAGGGGGTAATACTGTAATCAGGGGATAATACTGTAATCAGGAGGTAATACTGTAATCAGGGGGTAATACTGCAATCAGGAGGTAATACTGTAATCAGGGGGTAATACTGTAATCAGGGGGTAATACTGTAATCAGGGGTTAATACTGTAATCAGGAGGTAATACTGTAATCAGGAGGTCCTCCGAAAACTATTTCTGGAAAACGTGGTAACATTGTGAAAGTTACTCACCAGTCTTTTCAATGTAATTAACAATAATCCCCATCGCTTTTTATTTATTGCTAAGCAACAACCAGCCCACAACCACCTGAGGCTCCCAATCAACACAGCAAACTAACTGTGCTTTCCGCCCAGAAAGAACACGCAACGGAAGGACTGTTATCACACAGCGTATTCTTCTGATTGGGCACTTCCCTATGAGTGCTGGTCAAACGAAGTACACTAAATATGGATCAGGGTGTCGTTTGGGACGCAGGTAATGGTTGATGATGAGGGGGGTAACTGCTGGCTTGTGAACCGTTAACACGTCGGCAGTTTAACCTCTCTTGCTCTGTCAGAAGCCGAGAGGGTTTTCTTGAGAGACAAGGGGTTTTCTCACTCTGTTTGGCTTGTTGTCTCACATCTTGACAGTTATGATCTGTGTCATCTGTGTTCCAAATGGCACTGTATTCTCTGTCCAGCGCAACTATTGTTGACTAATGAAATGCACCATGGGTACTAGGGGTGTCGTTTGGGCCGCAACACAGCGAGGGGGAGGGTTGTGTTGTTTACTGACGGTTGGGTGCGTTGTGGTGTGTGTGTGTGTGTGTGTGGACGGGGAGACAGGGATCAGTTGGTTGGTGAGTTGGGGAATGAGCAGTATAGAGAATGACAGCTGAGAAGCTCGGTCGAAGAGAACCACATCTGTCATTGATTTAACGTGTGGCCCAGTAAACAGACCTATGGGGCGTGGGTGCAGCATATCGCTCACACACACACACACGCACACACACACACACACACACACACACACACACACACACACACACACACACACACACACCACACACACACACACACACACACACACACACACACACACACACACACACAGCCTCCGCCTCCCACACATCTGCCCTCACCCTCTCCCAACCAGGCCTACATACAATCAATATGAGAGGACTGTTATAGTTCAACCCTTGATTTGTACCTCTCTGTTACCCCCCCTCCCCTCCCCCCTCTCCCCTCCCACGCCCCTACATCAGCGTTTCCCAAACCGTAAAACTACACAACTGATTCAAATTATCAAAGCTGGATGATTTGTTTAATCAGCTGTGTATTGCAAGGGCCAAAAACAATAAGGAAACGTGTACCCCTTGGAGTCCCGAGGACAGAGTCACGGAAACCCTACACCTATTGTACGCTAGCACGCTAAATTATAGACGCTGATTACGTCGTACGGGGATTCTAAAATTAGAGGGTAAAATGGCATTATGATATTTTAATGTCACTTCTTCAACAACAACAACAAAAAACTCCTCCTACCATAAAGATGATGTTTACCTGCAGAGTCCCGTCGTACAGGATACCCAACAGTTCACTATGTGTACTCACACAGGATACCCAACAGTTCACTATGTGTACTCACACAGGATACCCAACAGTTCACTATGTGTACTCACACAGGATACCCAACAGTTCACTATGTACTCACACAGGATACCCAACAGTTCACTATGTACTCACACAGGATACCCAACAGTTCACTATGTACTCACACAGGATACCCAACAGTTCACTATGTGTACTCACACAGGATACCCAACAGTTCACTATGTGTACTCACACAGGATACCCAACAGTTCACTATGTACTCACACAGGATACCCAACAGTTCACTATGTGTACTCACACAGGATACCCAACAGTTCACTATGTACTCACACAGGATACCCAACAGTTCACTATGTGTACTCACACAGGATACCCAACAGTTCACTATGTACTCACACAGGATACCCAACAGTTCACTATGTGTACTCACACAGGATACCCAACAGTTCACTATGTACTCACACAGAATACCCAACAGTTCACTATGTGTACTCACACAGGATACCCAACAGTTCACTATGTACTCACACAGGATACCCAACAGTTCACTATGTGTACTCACACAGGATACCCAACAGTTCACTATGTACTCACACAGGATACCCAACAGTTCACTATGTACTCACACAGGATACCCAACAGTTCACTATGTGTACTCACACAGGATACCCAACAGTTCACTATGTACTCACACAGGATACCCAACAGTTCACTATGTACTCACACAGGATACCCAACAGTTCACTATGTGTACTCACACAGGATACCCAACAGTTCACTATGTACTCACACAGGATACCCAACAGTTCACTATGTACTCACACAGGATACCCAACAGTTCACTATGTGTACTCACACAGGATACCCAACAGTTCACTATGTACTCACACAGAATACCCAACAGTTCACTATGTGTACTCACACAGGATACCCAACAGTTCACTATGTACTCACACAGAATACCCAACAGTTCACTATGTGTACTCACACAGGATACCCAACAGTTCACTATGTACTCACACAGGATACCCAACAGTTCACTATGTACTCACACAGGATACCCAACAGTTCACTATGTGTACTCACACAGGATACCCAACAGTTCACTATGTACTCACACAGGATACCCAACAGTTCACTATGTGTACTCACACAGGATACCCAACAGTTCACTATGTACTCACACAGGATACCCAACAGTTCACTATGTACTCACACAGGATACCCAACAGTTCACTATGTGTACTCACACAGGATACCCAACAGTTCACTATGTACTCACACAGGATACCCAACAGTTCACTATGTACTCACACAGGATACCCAACAGTTCACTATGTGTACTCACACAGGATACCCAACAGTTCACTATGTACTCACACAGGATACCCAACAGTTCACTATGTACTCACACAGGATACCCAACAGTTCACTATGTGTACTCACACAGGATACCCAACAGTTCACTATGTACTCACACAGAATACCCAACAGTTCACTATGTGTACTCACACAGGATACCCAACAGTTCACTATGTACTCACACAGAATACCCAACAGTTCACTATGTGTACTCACACAGGATACCCAACAGTTCACTATGTACTCACACAGGATACCCAACAGTTCACTATGTACTCACACAGGATACCCAACAGTTCACTATGTGTACTCACACAGGATACCCAACAGTTCACTATGTACTCACACAGAATACCCAACAGTTCACTATGTGTACTCACACAGGATACCCAACAGTTCACTATGTACTCACACAGAATACCCAACAGTTCACTATGTGTACTCACACAGGATACCCAACAGTTCACTATGTACTCACACAGAATACCCAACAGTTCACTATGTACTCACACAGGATACCCAACAGTTCACTATGTACTCACACAGGATACCCAACAGTTCACTATGTGTACTCACACAGGATACCCAACAGTTCACTCTGTGTACTCACACAGGATACCCAACAGTTCACTATGTACTCACACAGGATACCCAACAGTTCACTATGTGTACTCACACAGGATACCCAACAGTTCACTATGTACTCACACAGGATACCCAACAGTTCACTATGTACTCACACAGGATACCCAACAGTTCACTATGTGTACTCACACAGGATACCCAACAGTTCACTATGTACTCACACAGGATACCCAACAGTTCACTATGTACTCACACAGGATACCCAACAGTTCACTATGTGTACTCACACAGGATACCCAACAGTTCACTATGTACTCACACAGAATACCCAACAGTTCACTATGTGTACTCACACAGGATACCCAACAGTTCACTATGTACTCACACAGAATACCCAACAGTTCACTATGTGTACTCACACAGGATACCCAACAGTTCACTATGTGTACTCACACAGGATACCCAACAGTTCACTATGTGTACTCACACAGGATACCCAACAGTTCACTATGTACTCACACAGGATACCCAACAGTTCACTATGTACTCACACAGGATACCCAACAGTTCACTATGTACTCACACAGGATACCCAACAGTTCACTATGTACTCACACAGAATACCCAACAGTTCACTATGTGTACTCACACAGGATACCCAACAGTTCACTATGTACTCACACAGAATACCCAACAGTTCACTATGTACTCACACAGGATACCCAACAGTTCACTGTGTACTCACACAGGATACCCAACAGTTCACTATGTACTCACACAGGATACCCAACAGTTCACTATGTACTCACACAGAATACCCAACAGTTCACTATGTACTCACACAGGATACCCAACAGTTCACTATGTGTCCTCACACAGGATACCCAACAGTTCACTATGTGTACTCACACAGGATACCCAACAGTTCACTATGTGTACTCACACAGGATACCCAACAGTTCACTATGTGTACTCACACAGAATACCCAACAGTTCACTATGTGTACTCACACAGGATACCCAACAGTTCACTATGTGTACTCACACAGAATACCCAACAGTTCACTATGTGTACTCACACAGGATACCCAACAGTTCACTATGTGTACTCACACAGAATACCCAACAGTTCACTATGTACTGACACAGGATACCCAACAGTTCACTATGTGTACTCACACAGAATACCC